>NW_014580445.1:0-397 GCF_000485595.1 Priapulus caudatus | reverse complement strand
GTGTGTGTGTGTCGTGTGTGTGTGTGTGTGTGTGTGTGTGTGTGTGTGTGTGTGTGTGTGTGTGCGTGTGTGTGTGTGTGTGTGTGTGGTGCAGGGGCGGCGCCAGGGTATTTTCTTAGGAGGGGCGAAACCAGGGGCGTGTACAGGAGCACGGGAAGGAAGGGGGCTGGGGGGCTCTCCCCCAGAATTCCTCCCATATTTTGCATAAATCTTGTGTACGCAATCGACGTTATTGACGTTGCTTAGTTGCGATTCATCAACACAGCTATTTAGTAAATTTACGTACGATTTCGCGTACGCAAGCGAGACCGTTTTATGTGCGAGTCATCAAGCTAAAATTAACGTAAGCCTTTGCGTAACGTTACACGAGCTGACGAGGTGCCGTAAACCACTCGAA
>NW_014580444.1:15106-17216 GCF_000485595.1 Priapulus caudatus | reverse complement strand
GTTTGTGTGTATACGCGCGTGCGTGCGTGCGTGCGTGCGTGCGCGTGTTTATGTTTGTGTATATGTGTCTGGGTTTTTATCTACGTATATATCGCCGATAAATTACATCGCTGATAAAAATCTCTTAATCTGACACATCTAGGGCCAGTCGCGGCAGAATTGCATCTTGTTATGTCTGCACCTGCACACGCTATCGCTGTCTGTTCGCGTATAATTAGAATGTATGTATATATACGATATGTTATGGTACCTATATAGCCGCTATATGGTACCTATACGCTATCGCTGTCTGTTCGCGTACAATTATAATGTATGTATATATACGATATGTTATGGTACCTATATAGGTGCCTGCGTACCTGTATATGGCACAGGTACAACAAACGATAGACCTTTGCGTTATCTTTTTACTTTTTCCTAATGTCACGCACGCGTGTTTGAACCGTGTGAGACAACCAGGAAGTGAAGCGATGTACCCGATCGTTAAAATACTGTCTATAGAGTACGGTAATTAAAAAGAATGCGCATTTTGCTATAAGAAAAAAACCATGTTGTAATGCAAAGTTCAACGGCGACCAGGGACCATACCAAGACAAATGTCACCAAAATTCCACGCGTGCGCAAATCCATCTATTTGAATGCACGCACGCACGCACGCACGCACGCACGCACGCACACGCGCACGCGCACGCACGCACACAGCGGGTGGCTTAACACATCATCTACTATCGCGCGGATGGACGCAGGAAGCCCTAACACCGCGCGCGTGCTTTTCAATCGCACGCTGCCTCTCCCGCTGTCGCTCTCTCTCTCTCACNTCTTCGAACAATCCCCGAGCCGACTTCTTTCTCCTCGTCGTTCTCTCTCTCTCTCTCTCCCTCTCTCTCTCTCTCTCTCTCTCTCTCTCGCGCTTGCGCGCAAATCTAAAAAGACGTTTTTCGACGACGGCGACGACGAAATGCAGACATTTTTCGATCGATACCCGCCGCCGGATTTTCTTCCGCCTCACCGTCACCGTGGCAACCGGGTAGCTATAAAAAAGCTCCGCATCCGGAAAAGTGCGCGCGGTTTTTTTTTTATTGAAAGCGATCGTCGTGCACGCATCGGTCAGGGTAAAGCCAAGGGCGCCGATGAAGCCCGCTGTCGGCGCGCATGCGCGGGAGGGTCACGCGGCGTTCATAACTGTCCTAATTACCGTGGACGATCGCCAGGTGGCGCTGCTCCACTATCGATGGGATGTGGTATCGCGAGGTAGCGACGGCACCGCGACGCTGCGTGTACGCGCGCACGCACGCACTGCACGCACGCACGCACGCACGCACGCACGCTCGCTCGCTTTCACACGCCGTCATGAACGAGGGCACTGCTCACCTTTGTTAACAAGCGCCGGCGGGTATTGAGGCGTCGTGAATTGCAACGTTATCGTTTGTTTGCTACAAACAACGGAATAGATTACTAATGGGGTGGCGTGATGCGTGCGTGCGTGCAGGCGTACGTGCGTGCAGGCGTACGTGCGTGCGTGCGTGCGTGCAATGCGTGCGTGCGTGTGTGCGTGCGTGTGTGCGTGCAGTGCGCGTGTGTGCGTGTGCGCGTGCGTGCGTGCGTGCGTGCGTGCGTGCGTGTCTGTGTTAAAGCGTGCATAGAAGCAGTACATGGGAAAAATTCTACTGCTATTCAAACGCGCTGACGGCACTTGACAATTACGCATGCACAGGGATGCTGCTATGCATGACGTACGTCATTGCAAGTTCGCCGTAGAAGCGATAAAACATGTTACCTCCCTCTCACCTGTATGAAGCGCGTGACTGAGTCTCTCCTGCATGAAGCGCGTGACTGATTGTATGAGTGCGGAGGTCGTGAGCGCGGGGGAGGGGGCGAGTGCGGGGGAGGGTGGGTGCGGGGGGAGGGGTGGGTGGTGGGGGAGGGGGTGGGTGGCAAAGGACAAGGTATATGGGGGTAGTGAGAAACTACGCGGATATGTGTGTGTCTCCTCCTTTTCTAGCGCTCTCTCTCTCTCTCTCTCTCTCTCTCTCACTCGCTCTCTTTTTCTCTCGCTCTCTCGCTGTCTTTCTCTCTCTCTCTCTCTCTCTCTCTCTCTCTCTCTCTCTCT
>NW_014580444.1:0-15096 GCF_000485595.1 Priapulus caudatus | reverse complement strand
TGCTGTATGCATGACGAACGTCATTGCAACGTCGCAGTAGAAGCGATAAAACATGTACCTCCCTCTACCTCTATGAAAGCGCGTGACTGAGTCTCTCCTGCATGAAGCGCTCTGACTGACTGTATGCGTTGCGGAGGTCTGAGCGGTGGGGAGGGGTGGGTCTACATGTCGGGGGATGGGGTCGGTTTTGCAATAGACAAACGTATATGGGGTGGGTCAGTGAGAACTACGCGGATATTGTGGACCTGTCTTAGCTCTCCTTTTTCTAGCGCGCTCTCTTCTCTCTCTCTCTCTCTCTTCTCTCTCTCTCTCTTCTCTCTCTGCTCTTCTCTCTCTCTCTACCTCTTCACTCGCTCTCTTTTTCTCTCGCATCTCTCGCTGTCTTTCTCTCTCTCCTCTCTCTCTCTCTTCTCTTTGTCTCTCGCTTCCCCTTTTCTCTGAACATCCCCCTTCTCTCGCTCTCATTCTCTCTCTTTCTCTCCCTCTCTCCCTCCTCTCTCTCTCTCTCTCTCTCTCTCTCTCTCTTCTCTCTCTCTCTCATTCTCCTTCTCTCTCTCTTCTGTCTTTTTTTCGCTCTCGCTCTCTCTTCTTTCTCTCTCTTTCTCTCTTTCGCCTCACCCACTCTACTGGCTCTCTCTCTCGTTCTCTGTCTTTCTGTGTCTCTCCCCCTCCCCCTCCTCCTCCTCCTCATCCCCGCCTCCTTCTTCTCTCTCTCTCTCTCTCTCTCTCTCTCTCTCTCGCTCTCTCTCTCCATACAGCCAGACATAGGGGCTGCTGAGTACCGCTCCTAGCTAATTGTCTAGGACAGTTGTTAATATTTCACAAAAACTCCTCGACATCAAAAACTTCTCTTCCGCGATTAAATTACAAACAGAAATAAAGTCGTCCCAATGTTCGTTTCGTTCGACGTGCGTCTAGGGCTACACGTACTGTGCTCACTGTGTAAAACCTCTAAACTCTCGGAAAATAAAGTCAATCTGAGTTAGATCCATAATAAAGATCCGTAAACTTACACTAACTATAGAGATCCGATGAAATTTTTCAATCGTCTAAACTCGAATTCGCTCTCGCGTTCACTGCAACTGCCAGCTAGGTTTCGCCGCATACGTACTCGAAACACATTCTAGCTTTAACAACGAGACGCTAGTTCGCGAAAAGCCAGACATATTACGTAGCGGAGACGGATCATAATTACTTTTACAACAAAAACTTCCACCGTAGAAAACGACGCGATGCGTGCGCCCCCTACCGGTGCGTTCCCTGCCGACGTAAAGAGTCGTTTGTTCTGGTTTTAATAATCGTTAATTAACCATTTTTAACTACTAACCATTAACAGCGGGAAAGATAATTTGAGGACAGAAAAATTAGTAGCCGATCAAACAGGAAACCATTTTGCGCTTCCGTGCAAAGAACAGTCCTATCGCTAATGTCTCTCTCTTTCTACCCCCCCCCCTCAGCTGATTATTCGATAACGGAAAAATTTGTTGAAATATTCTAACCAGCGTAGGAAAAAATTTGTAAAAATTAAAGACACCGGACTGAGAATGAAATGCGATTTAATTTTAATCCAATCGGGAGCGGCGCCACGATCTTCCTCCTGTTTGTCGCGGGACTAGCATTTTCGGATGTTTTACCCGCACCAAAAACGACCCTGCCGGCAATCAGAATTAAAGATCAGAATTAATTCAAGAGAATCTATGGAGTAACATTGCAGCCCAGTGCGACTCACCATGCAGTTATCACAAGAATTTCAACCCCAAAATAAATAATAATTTGAAGGAGGGAGATCCATATAATAGCCTCAGTGTTTCTAGCGCAGTTTATAATAATTTGCTAACCCCACTGGCAAGAAAATCTGTGCACGACGCTCAATGAAAAGGCGCGTTTTTATTTTATTTTATTTTTAACCGCCGCAAACTTATTTCAGCGGCGGTTAAAATAATGAATTCTGAAATACGAAGGAAAACCGGTGGGATTATATTTTATACGGCACTTTAATTAAGGTAGAAAATAATGAACTTTTCACCATGATGGCTTGCGGCATCCGCCTATAAATTATATATATATATATATATATATCGTGAGACTTCGCCCTGCAGTGAAACACGGAAATTTGTTGAGAAAAAATTCCGCCTCGCATGCGTTCGTTATTGCAGACGTCGGTCGTTAGGGAGAAAACACGGCAGACGACATTTCCGCGCGTTTTTTTCTTCGTCTTTATTTTTTAGCAGCAGCGCTGTTATTTTTCCAGTAAAGAGCGCGATAAAGAGAAAGCGAGAAAGGGAGAGAGAGTGGGAGAGAATGAGAGAACGAGATATAGGAGTATCAACAAGAGCGTGGTATAACGACAGAAAGAGAGACGGACGCGGCGAAGAAGAAGGAGAGACAGAGGAGAAAAGAGAGAGGAGAGAGAGCGCCTGCGCTGCGAAATAGGAGAAAACGGCGGAGAGGCGAGGAGGAGACCTGTGGCCAGAGGAGCTAGAGAGAGAGAGACAGACAGACCGCCGACCGAGAGAGGGAACGAGAGAAGAGAGAGAGAAAAGAAAGAGAGAGAGGAGGAGGCGAGAGAAGAGAGATGAGACAAAGACAGAGAGACAGAAATCAGCGACCAGACAGAGAGAGAACAGAGAGAGCAGCAAACGATGAGGAGAGAGAGAGATGATGAGAGGAGGAGGAGAGAGAGAGAAGGGAAGGAAGAGCGAGACAGACAGAGATAGAACAGAGACAGAGACAGTTACCAGAGGACAGAGAAGAGACAGAGACAGAGACAGTAGACCAGAGACAGAGACAGAGACAGAGAACAGAGACAAAGACTAGAGACATGAGACAGAGACGACAGAGACAGTGAGACACACACAGCGAGAGAGAGAAAGAGAGAGAAAGAGAGATAGACAGAGAAAGAGAGAACAGATAAAAGAGTAAGATCAAGAGTGTATAAAGAAGGTTATAAGCTCTTGGTAAGATATAGCTAGCGTAGACGTCCGCAGTTTTGCGTGGATCGCCTCCGCCGCCGCCATCCTCAGTGCCTCGAAGTTTACGAATTTGACGAATTTCAGAAATACCTCGATAATTTTGCATCGCGAAATTTTCGTCCGGTCTCATTTCGCGTCGATTCGTAATATTCCAGTACGATGCTTCCATGCTCATCCAACCCCCAAACCCCCCTCCCCAATCCAGCCCGCATTCCTTACCACTGCAGCATTCACCGTCGAAATACGAATTTTTTTCATTGGGATTAAATTTCTTCTGGTCGGATGCGAAAAAAGCACATACTAGAGGGAGATTCGTCTGCGTGCGTCGGTGAGGCGTTGTGGCCACAACTCGAGGCGACGCTGGCATCGATTCTTATTTCGAATACTATCGGGAATATACGAATAGCTGCGTTTTTTTATTGGGATATAAACGTTTTTAATAACTTAAGAGATCCACGTTTTCGCTCCGAAAAATTTCGATATGTGCGTGTGCACGAAACGCGCAACGTGGTACGCGCACGCACGTACGCATTCACTCAGCATGTACAAGGACACACGCACGTTAATGACATACGCAACGCACGCACCTTAAGCACAACTACTCGCGCCGCGCGTCGCACACACATACACATAAATCACCAACATACCAACACACACACACACACACACACACACACACACACACACACACACACACACACACACACACTGCGCCATACAGTATACGTGTTCATCAAATTTTTTCAATTATTTAACTTTTCCCAGGCACGCCTGTAAGCTTTATCTTCCTCACACACTACCTTCGCCATCAATTATATATGGTTGAGAGTGGAGACAGCAGATTAGCTGGTCACGTGACGCAAGGTGACAAGAGGCCTTGATTTCACGCTGCGTACATCAGAAGGTTTTGCTACATTGGTTTTTAGCGACATCGAAATATTTGCGACAATGGTGTCGAAGATTTGCGGCAATCAATGGCGTATTCTTGATAGCTAAAAATTTTTTAACGGGACAGAAATTTTCATGTGTAGTATTGTTGTCAAATTGTTTAATTACCTGGTTGTTTAAACGCACGCACGCACGCACATAGATACGCACGCGCGCGCACATATACACACGTACACACGAGCACACGCACACGCACGCACGCACGCACACGCACACGCACACGCACACGCACACGCTCACGCACACGCAGACGCACACACACACGCACGCACGCACACCCACACGCACGCACACACGCACGCACGCACGCACACACACACACACACACACACACACACACACACACACACACACACATACACACACACACNCACACACACACACACACACACACACACACACACACACACACACACACACACACAACACACAAACACATTTATACGTAACAGTGTATCTGTGTTTGTTGCATACTGCTTACGTGTAAACACTTTTATAGGGATCTAGTGCGCATCATAATAACATTTATTTCGAAACAAAAATCATTTCGAGATTTCGAGAAAATCTCTCAAGGCGTTGCGTATCGATTTCCACCACATCTACACAACAACGACGACAAACCTGTACTTTTGTATATATATATATATATATATATATTCCTATATACTCGTACACGATCATTCAATCATCGGCATTCCTCGGCAATTTCCTCTCGTCCTGTCTCCTCTCGAAATTATTATCCAATTAATCCAAAAATATTTTTTTAAATACGTGGAAAAATTTGGTCTCAGCCATTAGCGAACGCATTACTGATTACTCCGGTACGGAAAAATTTCCGAGAGCTTTGTTATGTATGTATTTTGAAGCGCAGCTAACGAACGCAGTCCTGTAAAAAAAATATGCTGGAAATACATGGTTCAATTCCGCTGCCTGGCAAACATCCAGATCGCGATACTGCCGGGAATACAGCGTGTTGAGTGCGAATATATATATATATATACATCAAGAGTAGATAATAACACACTTGATATACATATATATATATAGAGAGATCAGGAGTTAATAATGTCAAATTTACTCAAATTTGTCATTATTAACTCCTGATATACATATATATATATACATATAACATGGGTCGAAATCATAAGGGGCCCGCAGGCCCGATGCCCGCATTTTAAGGCTCAGGCTTTACATGGCTAATACCAAGAGTAGATAATAATAGATAGTGTTATACCATAATATAGATATTGCTAATACCAGCAAGCCCGACGGGTCCTTAGAATACCCCCCCCCCCTCTCCCAGCATGCAAAACCGTCCCCGGGACGCAAGCGAGGATGAAAAAGTTACCGCAGTAACGCTCACTTCTGTCAAGTTTGACTTAGACATGGAGTAAACATGCAGAGTTTGTGTATATATTCGTATTGCACTGTAGTGAAGGCCAGCTCAAACAGTTAAAATAGAAGGCGGCATGGGTATACGGGAATGACTGCGGCCTGTAAATTTGCCCTGGCGGCGCCCTTGTAAAATCGCTTACAATACAGGGCCCTCCGGCTCAGTCGGCGGCCTGTAAATTTTATCATAACAAATTTCTGGCTTAGTCTATCGACATTGCGCGTACATCTGACTAGACTGAAACGTCAGACTATTAAACTACTCGATGCCACGCTCCCACACATACTAGCTCTGCACCAGCGTTTTCCCCTGTGTGTTTTTTATGTAGCTTTATTATGCACTCTTGATTTTATGTGGTTAGATATTATTAGGTGATTGTTTCGATTTTTGTATTGATTCACGTTTAGATTTTCTCTGAACGTTTAGATTGTATTAACTGTTTAGTTTCTGGTTAGGATGCCATAGAATACGAGTATTTTTCGCCCGCCGATCACCGTTATTTTTCTTCTATCTGACAAATTTGAAATCCATAAAAAAATCAATACGAATCAGTTCTATCGGAATGTGATGCGTCATTGCGCCCAAAAAATGGGTCACGTACAAGAAACGCCTGACAGAGTGTAGAAATTAGAGCGGTGTGCAGTGGTGCCACATGGCGCGGTGTAACGCGCTGCTTGCTGTGTGACTTTAGTGCGGCGTGTATTATTATCAAACGCCTGCTTGCGCCGTCTCGCCGCTACGTTATGTCAATTAAGTTTTCACTTGCACAAAACCGTGCTGGCAGCGCGCGGCACGGGCGACGTCGCGCGTTGTCGTACGTGGCGGTGCGGCCCGTGGCGTGCGTGCCGTGCGTGCTGGGCGTATCTGTTGTGTGTCGTGTGTGTATGTGCGGTGCGCGTGCCGTGCGTGCGTGCGTGCGCTACATGCGTGCTTGTGTAAAATATCCTAATACAGCATAGCGCCATAAAAAGGCACAATAGGTATCATAATATAGACCAAATATACGCGTAATAAAGAAATAATATAGACATACTGTAGGCATTATATACGCATATTATATAGTCGCATATAACTATAAGCATAATATTACTGTATACTATAGGTGCCATATAGGTGCATGCCAGTTAGCACGGTCATTCACGCCACCTATGTTGTTCTCATGCGTAAACAAGTGGCAATAACCCAGTGGCAGTAAACAAGTGGCAGTAAACAAGTGGCAGCAAACCAGTGGCAGTAAACAAGTGGCAGTAAACAAATGGCAGTAAACAAATGACAGTAACAGTTTAGCACGACCAGCGTGACTTAGTTAAATACTTACGCGTTTTATTTACCCTGGTTAGGTCTAGAGAATGTGACGCGTCATCGGCCCGACCAATCAGAGGGCCCGCCACGCGTCGTGGCACTAAAGCTGCACGCGAATGTTTGCTGGTTGCGTTTATTAAGGCCGGCGCACACAGAGCGATTTATCACGCGATTTGATAGCGCCCGATTAAAAATCAGCCGGATATCGGGTAGGTGTGCGCGTTCATTTGTAGACGATTTTACTACCGATTATTTTTATCGGGTGATCGTTCCAAATCACGCATGTTTTGATTTTTGAACAATTATTGGTGAGCGATTTTTGTATCGACAAGATTTTGTAGTCTTGCGGTGAAGAACTCAGAAATCCTCTACGATAAATAATTGAACAGCAATTAGCTGAAACGTGCCCGTTCACATGACATTCAAAATTGCATTCTTAGCAGAACAAATAATCAATTTAATCGTAGGTGTGCGCGGTGGTTTATCGGAAGGCGTGGCGCTGAGCCGCGATTTACAAACGATAGAAGAGATTTTTATCGGACCGGATTTCTGGCGAAAATCTGTTTCTAGGCGAGTGTGCGCCGGCTTTAGTGTATAGGTAATTAGTGTAATTACAAGCTGGTCGATCGTGTGTCGGCAATTGGCATGCACATGGAGCAATGGCGGTGGCATGGCTTCACGGGTGGCATAATTTAAAAACGAATTTCTTTTCAATGTATCGGCCCCCTATTCGACTTGCGCGGCGACTGTTAGTAAATTCGCGATATTTTCTTAAAGACGCGAGACAATCATAATTATAAGCATACTCTCATGTCATGTGCACAGCTGAAGGTACATGGGCTACCTAGCTTTATATTGCCACTCGGCCGAAACGGTTCGAATACTATTTTTCAGCTCCTAAATTCAATTTTAAGTATAGGATCCTATAGAGGATTTAATAGTGGTTCTAAGCAGTCAACTCCAATAAAAAGCTGTACGCCAATTCTCTGCCAGTAGCTCATCGCTTCGCTTTACCTTTATTAAATTTACTTTTAAGTAAAATTGAAATAAAATTGATAATCCAAAGTAACGTTTACTTATCATATAAGATATTTTCATGATCTACCACATTAGTTATTTATTCGTGACACCAACTAAGAGATATTAAAGCTCGTGACCGGCTTGCACGTATCTATAATCATGAATCAAGCCGTTCAATTAGCTCGCTGGAGTCCGACAATCAACGTGACCGTTTACGACGAAAACCGCACACTGTCAGCGCCCAGTTCGTGTGCAATGTGAAAAGCTTGCGTCCTACTTTTAGCTTTAATGAAAAGTAAACAAAACTCTAATCATCCATACTGGCAGCGACAGGGAGCTTATCCACGGACAAACAAGTAACACTGGTTTACCAGAGAGAAAGAATCGGGTTGGTTTGATAACGAACACAATACTTCGTGAAACGGTAGATTTAAAACTAAAAACTGCAATTTCAATACATGCTAAGTATTGTACAATAATACAATTAATGACTAGAAACGAGTAGTTTGTCGCCAAACTGACATGTATCCCCGTGATTATTATGAATGGGAATATTCTCTGTTCAAGACGTAGAAGCGCCAGGTAAAGTTAAATAAAGTTCACAAAAGACAATAAGGTTGTGTTCAGACAACTGGTCATCGCCTCAGCTGTGACAAGTATATGGAATCTGGTTACCCTAAGAGCCGAAGAGGGAAATGTAAGATCGACGGTCAAGCGTCAAACAAGGGGTCATAGGGCAGTGGTTGGTTTTGGTATGCGACAGACCTTCTCCCCAAGATGATGTAATGCATGCCCAATTTTGGTCGCGCTTAGGTCAATTAGAGGCTGAGTTAGAGAGCGGAAGGGAAATATAATTCAAGGTCTTGGTAAAAGGTGAAATTAAATTGTCGCAGTGACCTGGTTTTGGTTACTCTGCACACCTTCTCCAAGAGCTGGTGTAAGATATACCAAGTTTGGTCGCCGCATAGTCGTCAATTAGGGGGCTGAGTTATATCAGAGCGGAGGGAATATGCTCAATGGTCAAAGTAAAGGTGAAATGAAGGTGCAGTGACCTGGGTTTTGGTACTGTGCAACACCTTCTCCCCAAAATGCAATGTGCGTTATGGTAAAAGCGAAGACGCAATCGGTTTTGGTGTTGGGGCGGAGTCATCGCTAACAACATGTTTTGTTGAAGATTGTAGAACCTGTAATTGTGCTGTTTTCTTTACCGATTGTCATGGAATTTTGGCACACAGGGGCGGATATTAATATGTCCTATATGATATATATATATATATAGTATATATATATGTATATATTGGGTTCTTGTGTGCCAAATTCATGGGCAATCAAGTAGAAAATGCAAAACGGTACAGCCGGTTCTAGATATGTTTCGACAAAAAAATGTTGTGACCATGGCAACAATGACTCCGGCCCACGACCAAAACGTTTGGCGTCTGTTGCTCTTACGATAGCGCACCTCATGCGAAGATTTGAAGATGATCTGAGAAAGAACTGCCAGCGGTAGAGCGCTCACAAGAAATCTCTGCGGCGCTCGGCGGCGACGAGGACAAAGACCATAGTATCCCCCGGAACTCGTTGGGGGATACAATCTTCAGCTATCAGGTTGACACTGACACAAGTAACTAGTAGGCATATTTAATAAGACACGTTACTAAACTCCGCCCCTGGCTGGGCTAACTAGGACGGGTTTACACACGTCTATCGCGGGTGTTTCCCCCCCTCTCTATACTTGATTACTATTCTCTCTCTCTTTCTGTCTCTTGTTCGCTGTATTGTCTCTCTGTCTGGTCATCTCTCCTCCTCTCTCTCTTTCTCTTCTCGTCTGCTGTCTCTCTTCCTCTCCTCTCTCTCGTATATATAATATATATATATCCAAGATGTTATAGAGATCTCTCTCTCTCTCTATTATACTCTGATATATATATATAATATATATATATGATCTTTGCTTCGTATCGCTCTCTCTCTCTCTCCTCCTGCCCTCTCTCTCTTTCTATTTCTCTCACTCTCCGCTAGACAGTTTCTTTCCCAATTCCAACGGATCTATTTGAGATCTAACATCGTAAATGTTCCAGAATAAGAATAAGCGCTTCCGGCAGTTCGCAGCTACAAGGTTGGTTTACCGCCTGGGTCTATACCGGTCAAACAACTTGAACGGGCCTCTTACGTAGCTTAGTATAACTCCGCTCCACTATGCCTATCGAGGTGGTTTACACATAAACACGGTGTAGACTCATTAGGCTCAGGAGTCATTGTGCGTTTTTTTCCCACATTCGGAAACGGATTTCGCGAAATTGCAACCCCTACCCCTATAGGATATCAATCTGGTCCAATCGCACTGACCTTGCGTATTTCTCCCGCCATTATTTCATGGCGCACAGTACACATACGCTCTCGCAGGATGACGCTTGGTGCAAAGGCGATTAATTTACGAGCCCTGCGATTAAATCATGCGCGAAAATATTCGCGGTCGAAGACGAAAATTTGCACTTGAACGTCATTTACATGCAAAACGCCAACGCGTCGCTAGGAACGCGCGAAAAATGTCAAGATGGCGGTCGACGAAATACTTCAACCCAGCTGCGTTTCGTACCCGCTTTAGAGACGGACTCCCTTGCGGATGAAACTATGTAAAATGATTTTCAATCCGGTCGGCCGTGTTTCGTAAAGTGTGACGCGGCAATAATTGGTGATGGTAGTTGGTACGGGGACGCCGGCCACACAGGTTGCGAAATCATTCTGTGTAACAACCCGTCTCGGTATGCGGGTACGCTATCGTTTCTGTTTGGGTTAGCCGTCTGGCTCGCTCGCTCTGGTCTCACCCTCCTCTCTCTCTCTTCTCGTCTTCTCGTCTCTCTCTTCTCTTCTCTCTCTCTCGTCTCTCTCTCTTCGTACTCTCTTCTCTATCTCCTCGCGTTTCTCTCTTCTTGTCTTTACTCTCGGCTGTGCGTCTCTCCTCTTCGTCCCGCGTCTCTGGCGCTCCTCGCTCTCTCTCTCTCTCTCTTCTTCTCGCTCTCTCTGTCGCCGCCGTCGCTGTGGCTCTCTCGCTTCGTTCTCCTCTCTCTCTCATCTCTTCTCTCTCTCTCTCGTCTCTCTCTCTCTTTACCTATTTGTCATTGTCACGATCCCTGTCTCTTTCTCTCTTGCCCTCTCTATTTCTTTCGCTTTCTCCTCACCCCTCTTTCTCTCTCGCTCTCTCTCTCTCGCTCTCACACACTCTCTCTCTTCTGCTCTCTCTCTCTTCTCTCTCGCGCGCGCGCGCTCTCTACCCTATCTGTTCATCGTTCAGTATCTCTCTCTCTCTCGGCTTTCTTAATTCTCTCTCTCCTTCCCTCTGTCTCTCTTGTTCTCTTTATTCATCTCCACATTTCGTTCTATCGCTCCTTCACTGCCTATATTTTAATCCACATTCTATCCCTCAATATCAGAAGTGCGACGCTAATGACTCGAGGCATTACCCAAAACACTGTTGCAGCGGTACTTCCATCGCCATACGAGCACCGGAGAGCGCGTAACCAATAATCAGAGAGTTAAAATAACAATAGATCTATTATTATTCGCTCCTGCTATAATGTTTCTCTCAGGCCGCCGGTAAAAATCGCCACCAGATACTCATACTTTGAACCGACGCACCCTGCCTAATCCATCGCCTGCCGCTCCCGTCTCTCCTTCTTCCTCTCCTTACCTTCACGTTTTACCCTCCTCTCTTCCTCACCTTCTCCTCCGTGTCCTCCTCCTCCTCCTCTCCTCCTCCTCCTCTCCTCCTTCGGTCTCACTCCTCCTTCTCGCTTCCTACCCCTTCCTACTCGTGCTCCTCCCTCACCCCACTCCCTCACTCGCCTCATCTCTTCTTCTCCTCTCCTCCTTCCTGCCGCGCTTCTCCTTCTCCACTGGCGCGCTCTCTCCATTCGCCGCAGGTACTGTCGCCCGTGCAGAGCGGCCCCGGATTTGCCGGCGACGCTTCTGGCGGCCCTCCTATTGTCCGGGCCGGTCGGCCGTTGACTACTTGATTTATCAGAATCTTCATGGTCTCTCACGCTACCGACGCGCGCGCGCGGAGGACCGCGGCGCCGAAAAATAAGTTTATTAATAAATGCGATCGAGCGTCTAGCAGACACGAGACATGCCACGATTGTATGCCGTTCCCGTTCGCGCCCAACCTTCAACGACGTGTGAGGAAGAGGAGAAGGCGAGGAGCAGTAGGGAGAGGAGGAAGACGTGAAGGGAGGTAAGGGGGCGCGGCGAGCTGCTGGGGAGGAGGTGGGAAGGAGGAGGGGGGGGAGGGGATGGCCGGGCCGTTTCCCCACGGCGATTGTCAGATACACAGCCGGGCCCGTCGGAGCGGTATCGGCCAGGCGGGACTGACCCGCACCTCTCGCGTTCCTGCCCACCGGAGGAGCCCGGAACCGAGGAGGGAGGCGAGAAGGCAGTTCTATTTACGAGGGAGCGGAGACAGGGCATCCGAGCCGACCGGCACTGTTGTATCGGACGTGTGAGATGGGTAACCAACCATCTGAAGAGGAGGGCGAGCGAGGTTGTAGTGCCGCATTCGAGAGATCAACTGCTCGGGGCGGCAGCTGAGACATGTGAGATCCGTCACTCATGAGGAGGAGGAGCGAGAAGGGGACCAGGCTAAAGGATGCGGGGGGCGCGAGAGGATCGCGCGGAAGACCGAGGGGGCTGCCGGGGAATCGGAGGATGGGTTACGACGCGGACTCTGATGTGGCCATCCACCTGCTCGAGTTACTCGGCCTTGTGTTTCAGCTGCAGGCCTCGCGCGACCAAGACTGTGTGGCCAAGTCTCACGTCGTATATCATAGTAGTAGTATATCATATATAATTTATTAGGCCGCGCGGATACATGCCGCAAGCATCATGCAGTTTGACACAAGTGGTCCGTTTATTATTCTTCGTACCTTATTTTATAAGTCTTGCCGTTACTAAGTATAACGTCCCACCGGTTTTCCTTCACGTATTCAGAATATTCATTATTTTAACCGCCGTGAAATAATGTCGCGCGCGGTTCGCGTTAAAATAAAAAAATATAAACGCGCGTGCTTGTGTTATTTACTGTTCATTGAGGTCCGTGCACAGATTTTCTTGCCAGTGGGTTGCGCGTGTGTGTGTGCTCGGTGTGCGTCCGTGCTACGGGCCTGCGGCCGGCTCATGGTTTAGGCAAATTATGGTATAAACGCGCAGTAGAAACACGAGTGCATTTATTGATAGGATCTCCCGCTTCCAAATTATTTATTCTATTTTCGGCTAGGCGGTATTTCTACGCGTGAGCCGGTGCGCCTCTTCTGTGCCCCGCGCCGTTTGGCGTGCTGTCGGGCTGACGCGCGCGGCGTGCGTGGATGCTCTCGCCTCGCGGAATCCCCTCGCGTCGTTGAACATGCCTAAGTGTCGTCTGTCTCTCTTCGCGCTCTCTCTCTCGCCTCTTTGCCTCCCCTCTCGCCTCCTTCCATAAGTGCATATGTATCGATTTATCAGCGTAGTATATAGGTCGCACTCGTATACGAGCTAGACCACATGGTTTATTCGGTGATAGTAATTCTCTATAGAATTATCAGTGTTTGTATACTTAGATTTGCTGTTCTAATTCCTTGATTGCGATGCCGATGGGGGTTGTGTTGTTTTGGTGCGCGAGTTTATAAATCATCGACCGAAAATGCTCCCATTAGCTGTCCCCGCGAATGCTCAACGATCATGGTAGGGTGAGATCGTGGCCAGCCGCTCCCGATTGAGATATTAGAACATATAAGGTTCGCATTTCTATTCGCAGCTTCCGGTGCCCCTCGGGGGCACCAATGGTCATGCCCTTTGCTGCTGTGTCCGTGTATCCTCTTCCGGTCTGCGTGCGTACGTGCAGTGTGTTGTGTGCGTGTTGTCCTTGTCTCATACCCACGCTCTGATAACGCGTGATATTTTACCTTTGACCTCTCTCCGAGATGTGTCCAGAATCCAGAGCACGGACTGGGTCTGCCGCTCTGATGGTCTCACTCCGGTCTTGCTTGTTATTCCTAAGGTTAGCTGTAGTAACACGAGGAGACGACGGATGACGTTATTGCACGGTGGTGCAACTTACTATTAGAATTAACATACCTTATTAGGTTCCGGATCCGGAGTTTTTCATCGCGGACGTTGCCGCTAGTTTTTATTTTCGGACTTCGTCCCTAGCTCGTAGGAATGATATCCAGGAGTAGGCTGATAATGATCATCGAATTTAATTTCTGCTCTCCGTTCTCGTCTTATCTCGTTTCTCGTCCCTCTCTCTTCTCTCTCTCTCTCTCTCTCTCTCTTCTTTCTCGTATCACCTCTCTCTCTCTCGTCTCGTTCTATATCCTCTCTCGTCTCTCTCTGCTCTCTCTCTTTCTCTCTCTGCTTTCTCATCTCTCTCTCGCTGTCTTCTCTCTTCTGTCTCTCTCTCTCTCTCTCTCCTCGCTCTCTCTCTCTCCTCTCTCTCTCTATCCGTTCTCTCTTCTCTTCTCTTCTCGCTCTCTGCTCTCTCTCCTCTTTCTCTCTCTCTCGTCTTTCTTCGTCTCGTCTCTCTCTCTCTCTCTCTCCTCCCTCTCGTCTTGTCTCCTTCTTCCGCGCGCCTCTGCTCTCTCTCTCTCTCTTCTCTCTCTCTCTCTTTCTTCTCTCTCTCTCTCTCTCTCTCTCTCTCTCTCACCCTCCCTCTTTCTCTCTCTCCCTCGATCACGGACGAGTGAGAAATCAATTAGTGCTGAGAAAGCCAGAGGTCACGCAAAGTTCGTTACGTAATCCGCGCTCGCTCTAGCGTGCGCCGCGGGGGCCGTTGTCGTCGTGCCTCGATTTTTGTTATATTGCCTTATCGCTCGTCGCTCGAAAAAAAAACAGAACAGATGATAGGTGAGGGGGAGGAGGGGGGGAAGGTTCAGCGAGGCACGACGGAAGAAATTACGCACGGTTTTTGATGTTGAATGTGTTTTTTATCGTTGACATCGAACAATGGGTGTGTGCGCAGAGGGAAGGACGAGTCGTCGGCCAGGTCGGTCGTCGGCCAGGTCGGTCGTCGGTCGCGTTACATCAGGGGTTAATAATGACAAAACACTGTCACTATTGTCATTATTTATTGTTGTCATTATTGTCGTTTTGTTGTCGTTTTTATTATTGTCCTCATTGTTGTTATTACTGCCATCAAGAGCTAATAATTCCTAGGTATATTAGGTATTATATACATAGGTATTATTAGCTCTTGCTGCCATTATTGTCATTATTGTCATTATTGTCATTATTTAATGACAAAATATTGTCATTATTTAATGACAAAATATTGTCATTATTTAATGACAAAATATTGTCATTATTAACCCTGGTCACATCGATGTGCTGGCGACGTCGCTGTCTGGTTGAGGCGACCGTCATTGATACACCGTTACGGCAGGGTGCGGGTCCAGTGCCTCGCTGTGTCATACTGTCTCTCTCTCTCTCTCTCTC
>NW_014580443.1:16980-17231 GCF_000485595.1 Priapulus caudatus | reverse complement strand
ACATACCCTACATACCCTACATACCCTACATACCCTACATACCCTACATACCCTACATACCCTACATACCCTACATACCCTACATACCCTACATACCCTACATACCCTACATACCCTACATACCCTACATACCCTACATACCCTACATACCCTACATACCCTACATACCCTACATACCCTACATACCCTACATACCCTACATACCCTACATACCCTACATACCTACATACCTACATACCTACATACCTACA
>NW_014580443.1:0-16936 GCF_000485595.1 Priapulus caudatus | reverse complement strand
GTGCTACGTGCGTGCAGACGCGTGCGAGTGAAACGTGCCCTACTGCGGGAGAAGCGGACCAGGAGAACCTACACTTCAGCCGGTGTCCTGTGATATGCGACTTTAAACGATCTGATCCGGAGAACTACTTTTGGTTTCTACCAAGCGACGAGTATCCAGGTCACGTCAAGGTATGATCAGTGGCATGTATGTATGGTTTAGGTAAGTAAACGGAGCGGTTGATTGACTCAACTAGTGTGTAGTATTAGCGGTCTGCGTTATCTTCGGGCTTTGCGCGTTGGCGTGTGGCGTGGTGGACTTTGACTTGCGTTAGCGTCTAGCATGTAGGATTAGCATTTAGAATTAGCCATTCAGCATTGAACATTTAGGATTAGCATTTAGCTTTTCATAATTTATTATATATTACTAGGTTATATTGATCATTATTATGTTAATTTTTTAATTTTTATTAATAATAATAATGATGATTATTAATACTAATAATCAATATTAATAATAATGATTATTGTTATTGTATTGTTTATTATTTTAGCTTGGCAGGCTCACCGCAGTTAATGTGCAGCTTACCCGGATAATCGTGACAGAGAGTCTCAAGCCCCCCCCCCGCGGCCCCTATCATTACCGCGCTCTGCGTGCTAATCCGATCTATGCTAGCAAATTACATACCGGGCTGGACGCGCGCGACGGGCCCGCATATGGGAACGTGCATGTACACGGTGACGTGCGAATGCCGCGGGCGGTGACGTCACAACGTGTGGCCGTAGCAGTTGCCCGCCGGCGCGATCAACGCGTTTACAATCAAAGCGTGTGATACAATGTTGTACCGTGTCTGTCGCTAACTGTGCACTTAGGATATTCGATGGAACTTTTAGTAGTAGCAGAATCGTATTTATGGCGCTGTAAGAGTATAAACACAGGGCTGCGTAGCCGAATGGAACATTACCAGGTGGGCGTTCACATAATTTGTGAACTTAATGATAATGACGAGGCTTTTCTTCGTGCCAGTTTCGAGCACGCGCGCGAAAGGATTATAGAGTGAGGAAGGCGAGAAGTTCGTTCTATTCTTTTCATTGCGTTTATTTTAAGGGTATTTATGTATATATTAGGCTAATCATTATATTTTGCTCCACAATCTGAGTCCGTCTCTCACCCCCAGAGGCTGTCGCCATGCACCACGCATCACACGCCTTTCATACACACGCAGTCGTATAAATACATACTGCCACTCGAAGTTCCCATCTTGTATGTGCGCTCGCGTTAATTGGCGTGCTTGAACGTTTGATATATTGAAGCCCTTATGGCTACTAAAGCCTTTATTCTACCGATACATATAGTCTACTGAAGGCCTCATAACACCGAAGCCTTTTTGTTAATGATACATTTAGTCTACTGAAGTCCTCATGTCACTAACGCATTTATTCTACTGATACCTTTAGTCTAGTGAAGTCCTCATGACACTGAAGCCTTTTCCCTACTGATACCTTTAGTCTACTAAAGTCCTCATGACACTGAAGCCTTTACCTTACTGATACCTTTAGTCTATTTAAGTCCTCATGACACTGAAGCCTTTATTCTACTGATACCTTTAGTCTATTGAAGTCCTTATGACACTGAAGCCTTTACCCTACTGATACCTTTAGCCTACTGAAGTCATTAAAATACTTAAGCCTTTATTTTACAGATGCCGTTAGACTACTGAATCTTTACCCTACTGATACCTTTAGTATACTGAAACCCTTATTATACTGAACTACCGTCGTAGCTACGCCGGTCGGCGCCGGTCGGTAATAGCCGGCTCTGGTGTTGGCCGACCGGCTCGCAGCTTTAAATAACATCCTTCCGACCGGCACAAAAATGATTGTGTTTGTGTAAAATTACCTTCAAAATAGTGAGCAATCTACAAATAATCACAACAGATACACTTAGAATTAATTTAAAAAACAACTCTGAGTTTAATCTCAACAATAATTATGCGTAAAATCATCATTTGATCACATCGTACAGCGCACAGTACACGCAGTATAGCTGGCTAAGCACCATGTTGCTATATAATCATTTATGCATATTAAATTAACCTGCTTACTGTGCACGCCTGCTTGTGCAGGCCTCTCGGCCCAGCTGAATGCATTCGCATAAGAGAGCGTGTAGCAAGCGCGTTCTCAAAATGCAGTCACATTTCCATATCGCCACTCGTAGAAATATTGTCAGAAATGACAGAAAAAAGCCCGCCGGAAAAAAGGCGCGTATATATACGCGCGCGCGTGTGCGCATGTGTGGCATGTAATCAAATAGTGCGTAACTTCATGACAATCTCTATCTATCAATTTCATTTCTCTCTCTCTCTCTCTCTCTCTATAATTATATATAGATATACATACATACATACATCCTTATGTATATATATATATTTATATATATATATATTGCGTTGTCTATATGTCCGCAGGTGACGCCAGATGAGGTCTGCATCATAGACAGACACCCGCAGCACGCTAATGTGATTTTCGCCGCTGGATTCTCCGGTATATACCCAAGCACATTAGGCACACGTGTACTCGCTCGCTCGCTCGTAATTTAATTGCACAGAAGCAAGAAATCGCCATCAGAGAAAATGTCACGTCGTTTCTAATAGGCCGCCGACAGGTGGTGCTGGCGGCGGCGAACGAGCGATGACGCCACGCTATCGCTTCGGCTGACCACCTGTCGCGGTCCGTGAAGCACGTAACCTGATGTCATTTTCGCTGTGGTCGTTGTTAGAATCACTGTAGCCACTACGACAGCACTATAACACAAAACATACTAGTATACAAAAACGATAACATAACGGTTAAAATGTTTCTGACAACGACCTCTTTGTTATTATCATGGTCATTATTTTGGGCAGTCATAAGCAGTCGGTATTCTAAAGCCGTTACATCAAAGTAAACTCTATATAAACGCGGTGATTGATTCCACCGATGGCTTCATTCGCCTTCTTCGTCCGTTTTTGAGCAGCGCACAAGCTCGTTCATACTCGCCTATCGATAATTAATCGATACGGGATTAACCGCAGTTTACCGTTATCGCGTGACGATTGATCATGCTCACCTATTCTTGACGCGATTAAGTCGGAGATTCAGTCTAGACTGAATGTCTATTTGTGCAGGTACTGGGTTCAAGCTGGCTCCGGTACTAGGGAAAGTGCTGGCGGAGATGGTGTTGGGATGCAAGACCTCCTACGATACGACTCCATTCAGCATGCGGAGATTCCAGGCGAAGTCACGGCTATAAACAACGCGCTCGACCAGAATGTGATATACTGATTACTGATTAATGATAAATCAGTGGTGATCGTCTTAACAATCATGTTATTTTTATTTTAATTAGTAAGATCTATTACTAATCCCTATTTATAAGTAACTGTAGTAAAGGTGTAATGTTAAAGTTGAGGAATTTTCAGCGAGATGCAATTTTTCGAGTATACACTAACAGGGATGTAATCACGCGCCGACATAACGCCTGTAGCTGTGTCGATAGATGTACGGCTAAGTAGGCATGTACGCTAAGTATATGTATACGCCGGATGCGCGGCGGCAGCATGTTTATTATGTAAAATGTTCCCTGATGGCGATAGGAAATACAGACAGCGTACGCACGTCTATGATTAATAATAAAAGATACACGCCGGGATTCCATAGCAGATGAAATGTTAATGGCTCGCGTGGAGAGCGTTCAATTATTTAGAAACGCGTATTTTTTGCCATTCACGTTTTGCACGCGTCGACCGAATCATCGGTAAACAACAAGCTCACGTGCCTAGATCAGCTACGAAGCATGTAGAAGGCCGCCCAATACGATACACGTCCACTACTATACACGCCTGCTACGATACAAGTCTGCTACGATACACGTCCGCTACGATACACGTCCGCTACGATACACGCCTGCTACGATACACGTCTGCTACGATACACGTCCGCTACGATACACGTCCACTACGATACACGTCCACTACGATACACGTCTGCTACGATATACGTCTGCTACGATACACGTCCACTACGATACACGTCCACTACGATACACGTCCACTACGATATACGTCCACTACGATACACGTCCACTACGATATACGTCCACTACGATACACGTCCACTACGATACACGTCCACTACGATACACGTCTGCTACGATACACGTCTACTACGATACACGTCCACTACTATATACACGTCCACTACGATACACGTCTGCTACGATACACGTCCACTACTATACACGCCCGCTGCGAATGTATGTGTCGCTCACGAGTACCCTCTTGACCTACGGATCACACGCCCACTACGATACACGTTGGCACACGCACGCCGCACGACTCCGTCGCGCGGATTACCGACATTTGATTTCCGTTGGCTATTTAAATAAAAATTCTCTCACTTCAAACGTTTCCAGGGAGAAATTATTTTTTTTTGAAATCACCTATACGCCTCTATTACTGCGTCTTGAATTGCCTAAATGCTAGTATATATAATAAGTATATATATATATTGTATATAATATATATAAGCTATACTATATATCATATAACGTATAGATATAAAATATACTATATACTATATATTTTTATATATATATATATATATATATAAAGAGAGAGAGACAGGCAGAGAAAGAGAGACAGGGAGCTCATTTGCATTAATAGCGATGTAAAACGTATGTCGCGACAGCCGCCACTAATACGGCATTAAGCAATGTGCGTGATACATGCTGCCCACGTCCGTGCTTATCATGCAGTTCTTTTTATTTGCGTTTCATTGTATTATAGCATATTCTAACCTACGTTTCTTCCGTGTCGGGATGCGGCCCACGCGATTCGACATTCTCACGAGAACACAACACAGCTTCAGCCAAGTTATTTAAAGTGTATTCAGACTGACATCTAGATTATGGTCGACCCACAGCGAGTGTAAGGCCTAACCACATCTTCGCATTAATCAGTCCTATTAATATAAGGGAAGGGGTAGTGTAACATACTCGCCTTGCTAATTCATATCTGACATGCTTTTCATAATCTCACCATATACGCCAATTTCGTTCCGTAGTCACCATTACCTTAATTTTATTCACAATTGCACATGAGCATATATAAATGCATGTGTCGACAAATGGTACTCAATAAATATCTATCTTTCTAGCTATCGAAAGAAAATATCTCGCGGAAACTATAGACAATCAGTAAGTTAACTAGCAAACTAAGTAATTTTTCAGATATATTGCAATAGGGATTCCAAATTGTCTCCTTTAACTGTCCTAAATTTTCATGCGCATGGATTTCATATATTACTCTTTCATTATCGTGCCCCTAAAAAACCATTTAACTGGAAAAAATCTACACCAAGCATAAAAATTGCAAATGTTGAAATCGTATAAATACCATTTGCTAGCTGACGCGTATTAATCTGTTAAAAGTATATATTTCCGCGTCAACACTTTTCTCCCAACTTTTATTAGGAACGATAAATGTATTATCGCCCTAGGCGTCAGTTGCGATATTTTGCGGTAGGAATTGCGCACTGCCACTTTACTTGTAAGCAGTACTCTAATAGATATACTAACACTACTTATTAATAATGGGAAAAGTGTTAGTAAATATTAAGAAGAATTTTGTGGGGTTTGTGGTAATGTGTATGGTAATGGTAAGAATTGTGGGTGCGTTATATAATAACCATACTACTTCACAGTTATATATTCTACTAATACTACGATAATAGATACTTCTAATTCTGTACGAAAATATTATCTTTGAATGGATAATCCATTGGACCCAGATCAGTGGCTGCAAGGCGGAGTCCAGCTTTAGGAATGGTAGTGGGCATGCGCACTTTTCACACTTCCTGTGAGCAGACGTGCACAATTACGTGACGTCGGCTCTCATGAATGAGACTGTTATTAATTTCATTAGATATATATAGCGAGAAATAATTACTCAATTGAATATATAATAATAATAATATAATCTAATATAATATTTATTATTCAAGAGTAATATAAGAAGAGAGAGCAAAAATACACAAGAGTAAAGTGCTGAAACCATGTAGCAAGTTATTAAGATCCGAAATTAAATAACTTATTTCCCCGAAAAAAACACCGAACATTTCGCCTAATTGTATTTGCAAAAAATGTAAGGCAACAGTTTCACGTATGAAATACTTCAGTTATTAATCAATGTACACTTACAGTATCGCGCCAGATTGACCAGGCCAACGATGAGTGCAATCGGCAGATAACTACAGTACCCTGCATCTAAATAGGAGGCCCGTTCTGAGATACTGATGATTAGTCAATATGGTCAATCCACCTACTCTAAACGTACTTATTAATCAAAGAGATATATAATGATGTGAGCCGATTGTACTGAAATGACGTAATTTGTTCATGGTATTCTCGATAGACTATTGGTAAATATAA
Source organism: Priapulus caudatus (assembly GCF_000485595.1). Classification (NCBI taxonomy): domain Eukaryota; kingdom Metazoa; phylum Priapulida; class Priapulimorpha; order Priapulimorphida; family Priapulidae; genus Priapulus; species Priapulus caudatus. The sequence continues at coordinate 10,489 of NW_014580443.1, read as the reverse complement.
TATCATCTCTGACTTAGGTTGTATCCCAAGTCTACAATCTGAAAAACAACCCGTCCCAAAATGTCACTAAATTTTTGTGTGAATATTTGGACTGCGATGGCATATATATAGCTGTCGCTTTTTTATATTCAAACAATCTTATCAAGCCACATATGTCTTATTCGTCTCAGGTCCTATTCCCCAAGAACAGAATGTAACCACAGTTAAATGCTATGTAATATATGATTATGTACTTACAAATGTTCGAATCACGTCATCAGCGCGGTTAACCCCTCAGCTCAATGTCCTCATCTAACGTCTACTGCTGGTGCACTCTGTGGTGGAGTGTGGTGCGTACTCGATTTCTATGTTAATAACCCTTAGTTTCATTGCTCTCCTCAAAATAGATAAGTTCTAACATTAAACAACTCAGAACTTAGGCAATTATTTTAGTGATATCGTACACTCAAGAGATGCGTATAGCGTTAGCATACTCAATTCTCAAACATAGAGACGGTCTCTCGTGTTGGATTCGTTATGAAAGTTGCCATTAGACTCGATTAATTGAGCTAGTCATACAGTTAGGTTTAATAAACAGGCTCGTATCCTTTCATGAGTTTGATAATTAGCTACTCGTTGTGCACGCTCCGCCAGTCCATATTCGTTAGAGTTATAACGGCCAGTTTGTAAATATCTAACCACATTCAAACCTAAAATACTAAACCTAAAAATGATAATTATAGACATAATAATACATACTGTATCATTATAAGTATTAATAGCTGATCCAAGAAAAGACAGCTCACTAATAACTACTACAGCCGTATTAGCGGAGCTTTGGCAGCCGTATGTCTCAGCACGACAAGACCACCGCGCCCAACGTCGACACAATCATCAACACGCAAAGATAGGCGAGAGTCAAATCACATCGAATCATACACCTGCATAATTATCAGCATCATTCTTGCTTCTGGTGGGTCGGATCGTCTGGATATTCTCATCTGAAACTAGCAAAAAAAACGTAAAACAGAACAAGAAGTCAAAGCCAGAGAGCATGACCGATTCATAACGCGAACTAGCACATATATATTGCTTACATATAGTCGGCTTTGACGGCACCACACAACCACTAGGTATCGTCGAAGACCAGACAACTCTAGATGGTAATGCGCTCCTCGATTACATCCGATACGACCGAAGCGCTTAAGGTGCGCCACAATACTAATGGGAGCTGCCACCTGCTTGCCGCCCCACATAAACTTAGACGCAAGCCACAACCAGAGACATGCACCAACAAAACACCAACACACTGCTCAAACATAATACTTTCCAATGGTGTCTGTCGCACTCGTAGGCAGTCTAGACTCCAGCTTGCTCTCAGATCGCGCACATGTTGTGTATCTCGTGGCCGTCCTCAAACTCATGTATATTAACACCATATCCTGACTATAACCTAAACGAATCGATCCCATATTATTCAATATTAACCATATCCTCATCGCGAACTCAACAATCTAGGCAGACAACTCACAACAAACTAATAACTCTCTACACCAAACAAACAATTTCAAACGAACCTTCTCTGAAGACAAAATACTTTACGCAATCATGTCGAACCAATTAGTAGACCATTACCATAAATCAGCGCCATGTAATACGATATCCTAACTTAAAGACAACTACCTCGGCAGTTTTCTAATTTTCTTTTCTTAACCGTGAAACAGATCGAACCTCTCGCTTGTCTTGCCTCGCTCCCTCTTAGTGACTACTTGGCTTATGGCGTGCTACGTAACGGACGACCTGAGTCGGTTAGCGGCATGACGTAAGTATGGTTCTACTACTGGTTGGTGAAGTCAGGATGCTGAGTGGAGAGGTGGACAACTAGCTTTATAGGAACTGGGAGTGGCAAGAACAGTACAAGGGGCGTAGCGGTATCAAACAGTAGTGCGTGACTAATGGGCTCAACTACTACTACTACTGCTACTACTACGTCCACTACTACTTCTACTACTACTATTTGCTATCTCTATAAAACCTGCTGCGCGTTTAGACCGCTTATAAAATTCTGCCAGCTACCCACAATCATGTATCGTGAGTGTGAGTGCACAGTGAACGCGTTCGCATATATATATATATAACTATATATTATATATATAGTACCGTATTTCGTTTATACGTCCCTATACAATATAGTGGTTGTTTATTTGTCAAAGCAAGCCAAACATGGGTGAGAGTTTAATAGGTGTTATAAACGTTTGCGTTCACGTTTCTATATGTAATACATGTGTGCATTACAGCGAGACGTCATTGCGACGTTTAGACATTTGAAGTGTTGTGTTTCTAATCATTATACCCAGTCTTCAATTAGAGTGGCTTCAGTTTAAATTTGATGTAAAAAAACTGGCGAGGAGCGGGAATTTAAGTTAACACAAGTTATGTGGCTTCCATTCTGTAGCCATGATTTCAAAACATATTTTATACCAAATTTTTTATTAGAAATATAACTCATTACTTACGTACGGGTATAGTTCCATTTTGGACTACGGAATATTAATAAGCATACTTGCTCTATATACGTGTGTAATATATGTGTTCCTATATTTTACAAGATTAACCTGTTTTATACTTTCTTGTATAAATGATTAAGCGGCACGGCGCGCCGCTTTGGTTAAAAATCAATGCATACATATTTCTCATATCTCTGTACGATAAAAACGTTGGATGTTCACGACCGCGCACTAATTGTACAACATGAACTGTATGTGTATTTTGCTATTATTGGCTTCATCGTCAATATTACTGCGTTCATCGCTTACCGCAATAAAATAGCTGGTTATTCGAGTCCGAAAGATTGTTTGTTCGCCGAGGGTTATTTATTATTGTTTGTTTACCACGTTGACCTGTAGCTGACCGCCACTATATATATATAATATCCATATAATTTGTTGGAAACCGTGCCCTCCAACCAGAAAGGTATCTGTTGCGATGTCTGTACTAACTGGTTTCATTTCCGAAGCTCTGGATCACGGAATGAAATACTGTTGCAAAAAATAACGACAACAATCTAGTCTGGATATGCTCACAGAGTAGACTTTTCTGATAGTTTTCGCTACACCGATGATCTGTGGCAACCCAACTGTTTTCCCCATTTTCGCTCTCTTCGGATTCTTATTCCCAGGAGGACAACACCCAACTTCCCACCATTTACGTACATGCCACATATTATCAAGAACTTCCTTCAATTCTGAAAAATGCAAATTCAACGCATTCCCAGTCTAAGGCACCCTTAAATATTACATACTCACTTTAAGTAGTATATGGCATATATAGCATAGCTGCTGTGTGATGGCGTGGTCGCAGGTTACAAGCCAAATACTAGAGGGCTACCTGTAATACATTGTGCGTATCATAGTAAAGCCTTGTTCAAGTAATATTTCGGCGCTATCATGGAGCATATTTATTGTTCAGCCGTTTTATCCTAAATCGGAACCTACTCAGAATATCAGTCAAACCTGCAGAGCAACGTTTTCTACAACGTGGAATTTGTTCTGTATTTTGCCAAGAGGTGGCGCTGTCGAGTTACTACACATCGCGTGTATTTATAGCCGCAGATGTGTTTTTTTGGCTTGAGGCACTACTCTGCAGTCTTTTGTAAATACTCCTGTAGAAAACTCGTTCTTCGCAGCTTGCGGTTAAGTGCATTATCGGGGCTGCATACGCACTCAATTTCCCGTTAGTCGTAACTTTCAATTAATTTGTGCGGGTATTATGATTAATGATTATGATTATGATTAATAATAATGATAATTATATTAATGAGTAATTATCATGTATAAATTGTTAATTGCGTACGTGAAAACATTCAGTAAACGGGTAGCTCTAGAGGATCCGGTTAAGCGACACTGAAGTCAGCGGTGACCGTTAATACACGGATAACTCGAAATGAACCGAGATAGGCGAATCAAAGACTGACCGCATGACAGGACATCCCACCATTGACCTTTACTTTTACTCGAAACATCCATGGCTTGAGAGTTTTAAATATAACGAAAACACTATTAAATTATTGCTAATATTTCTATTCATTATGTACTGCTCGAAATCATTGCCCTGTCAACTGTTTTGCCGTCTGTTTGAGCGGCTCACACATTCGCCCTTTGAGTTCTAATGAGACGTCAAATTAACAATGTTTTCTTGTGTTACCCTTTAATAGGTAAAACTCGCATTAAAATCTTTTCATCTGTGAGCCATAACTAACGAGAGGTACCGATTGAGAGCAGCGCTGTAATTTTATATCTTCATGCTTATTGCCGGATGTCTTAATTACTCCTCGAAGTTACTTAATATCAGGATGTTTGGCACCATAATTTCGCGGGAAAATTTCTACACAACACATTCCCCGCCACCTGTTTAGCCAATGGCTCTGTGGTTATGAATAACAAATTGCTATCAGTATCAATAATAATATCACCGCCACTAGAGGCACCACGTACCATGAATTAACCAAAGCAAATACCGGTATGTTTAAAGTGCAGATTTGTATTTATTCCTCACAAGGTTATGCTGAAATCCTTAGTAACTGTTATGCTATAAGTAATTACGGGTATTATATTCCTTATTATATATCTTATCTTCGTAACTTTGGTATTGTAGTAACTGTATTTAGTCATTTTCAAATAAGTATGTTTAGTAAGCAGGATATGACGGTGACAACACGGCCTGTTTCTTTCTTTCCGCCTGCAATATTAAATATGTGCATTTTGTCACGCTCGGTGGCAGCAGTGGCCATACCTTGCGATAGCGCATGGTACATACACTTTGCAGAATAGCAGAATTTTCTCACAAGACCAATTTTTGTTTTTCATGCACTCTAGACGTCAATTATATAAAGCCAAATGTATAAGGTCGTTACCTTACGTATACATTACAGTTTTGTGCACTCTTATGCCGAATACCACCGCAAAAAGGAGAAAGCGGCCCTTTTATGAAGACACTAAACAATTGGCGGAAAGCTATACTGTTGCATGCAACCTAAAAGCGTGGAATCTGGCGGTATTTCGTTACTAGGTGCGAGTTTCAATAAATGACAGTGTGAACACCAATTAAATATTAATTAACTAATTGATAACTAATTAATCAAGTCATTGGCATGAGCCTTGCGAGAAACAATGCGAGAAATTCATCTGATGCGCGTATTCGCATGTAAACTATGCTTGTGTCTAAGTAGCACCCCTTTACATATTATCTTCATAAAGTGACTCCATGGCCGAAGCAAACAATAGCGACAACCTTTGAACGAAATAGTGTTACCGAGCAAACCTGTGAGACACAGTACGATATGAAATGCGGGCTGCATTAATTGGGCTAGATTATCGGTTATATTTGTAGTTGAGATTATGTAAAGTTGGTATTAGAAACGTGTTATAGGAGAGTTAGACTGGCTCCTATTCGCGTAACCGTAGATCGGCTAACGACTCCATATATGCTACCGTAAATTATCGTATCCTATAGTAGACCCAGACTAAACTAGTTCTGCGAAAGTCACATTAACGAGAAGAACAGTGACGTGACATTTTACATCCGCTATATTTATTTGCATTCTCTGTGCACATGTTCGCTGATTGTAATTTACTCGTTTTTACCAATTCACCACCGGATATTAAAGTGGGCGTGTCCTGGATCATACCTTTCCTAAAACTGGCGAGCTCACCTATCAAGGATTAAATCAATCAATTATCCACGAATCAGAGCACGGCAGCGGGCACCGTTCAGACTAGTTGTTCGTGTAATTTCAGCATGAAAAACGACGGTGAATGCGTCTAATCAGTATCATGTTATCTTTTCTTTTCCCTTTGCCGCGCGCACTTCTCTTCTATGCGCAGCCAGTGCTCCATATTTGGCCATCTTCCATATCATTTCAGTTACACTTGCATCACTTCCACTGGATGGCAAACCCGTTGAAAGAGAATTGATCGCTGCGAAATGTCATAATGAACACAGAAGACGCCGATGTTGCTGACAAACAGTTTCTCAGAATAAATGAGGTTTATTATTCCTGCAGTCGTTATACGTGCCGGCTATCGTAACGTCCGATCGGCTGCGAAGTCGTTGCAATTCATTACAGGATGGGCGTCCTTGTAGGCACTCCCAGTTTGACATGTTGCGCTCTCTACTGGTTAGCTGGCCGTTTTAAAAAAAACTAGAAAAAGTCTAATAGCGCCACTTCCTCTAAGAGGGCGTGCGCTAACAGGTAGAAAATTGACCTAAATCGGGATAGGGTCCGGCAGATTGTGGGCAGTGCATTGTAAGACACACCGGACAAATACACCCGATAAAAGATACTAGACAGTCAGCCATAACTTTACCAGCCACGGTTGTTCGAGTTATGCATGTGATGTTTACGTTGCGCATAGGGCCTATATCGTGATACACAGCGATATCGCTAATTGCAATTATAAACGAACTAATTCTTATAACCATGTCTATAATAAAAGTTATGCACGGTTAGTTACACTGCTGTAGACTAGTAATAACAGCAGCAACAGTAGCAGTAAAAGCAGCAGCAGTATCAGGAACAGCAGCAGCAGCAGCAGCAGCAGCAGCACAGTAAGGCAGTAACAGTAACAGCAATATCTCAGTAGTAGTAGGTCAGTACTAGTAGGAGGTAGTAGTTAGTAGTAAGTAGTAGTAGCAGCGCAGCAGCAGCAGGCAGCAGCAGCAGCAGCAGCAGCCAGTAGTAGTAGTAGTAGTAGCTGCTAGTAGTACGTAGTAGTAAAAAAAACTAGAAAAAGTCTATTAGCGCCACTTTCTCTAAGAGGGCGTGCCGGCTAACGGGTATCAGAAATTGACCGCAAACCGGATAGGCGTCGCGGAACCCGTTGCTTTGAGGATGCATGTGATGTTTACGTTGCGCATAGCCTATATGCTGATACACAGCGATATCGCTAAATTTCGGCAATTATAAACAACTAACTCTTATAACCATGTCTATAATGGAAATTATCGCCACGGCTTAGATCCCTGCCTGTAGCCCTATAACAGCAGCCAAAACACTAGCCAGTAAAAGCAGCAACATACTCAGGAACAACAGCAGCCAGCAGTAGCACAGCCAGAGCCAGCGCCAGTAACAGTAACCAGTAACAGCCATATCGCAGTCAGTAAGTAGTAGTAGCCAGAAGCAGCAGCCCAGCAGCAGCAGCAGCCAGCAGCAGAGTGTAGTAGTAGTAGTAGTAGTAGTAGTATCAAAAAAAAAACAAAAAAAAATAAAAAAAAAAAAAAAAAAAACTAGTAGTAGTAATAGTAGGTAGTAGTAATAGTCAGATAAGTGAGTTATCATTAGTATAGTAGTAGTTAGTATAGTCAGTAGTAGTAGTAGTAGTAGTAGTAATAGTAGTAGTAGTAGTTAGCTAATAGTAGTGAGTAGCTAGCTCAGTAGATAGTAGTAGTAGTAGTTACTAGTAGTAGTAAGTAGTAGTAGGAGCTAATATAGTAGTAGTAGTAGGAGTCAGTAGTTGTGACGTGCTTACCTTAATATTTTAAACACATTGAATAATGAAGACGTGGTGTACTCGGCGGCCCGAGTGAAACAATCTGATAATATTACTATCATTATCCTATTCAATCGTGCGAAGATTCACATTGCCCACGCCAACACGCGCCATTTCCACCTGTTTACCCAAACATAAGCGCCCCTAGCGGCCGATACGAAAACAAAAAAAGAAAACCCGCGCTACACCGTGAAATGCCGGCAACATCCGGCGGACATCATTCGACAGCGGATCGTCGAATGCGCAGACTATAAGTTATCTCCACCATCCACGCTGACCAACTTAGGAACTTTTACAAAACGCGATAACATCTCACAGCTTAGATTAGAACGCCGAGTAACGAAGTATGCCGCCATGTCGAACATGAGTGAGCCCGATTGTCCTGCATTTGTCCAAGACCAAAGTTCAACAGTCCTCTGAGCCAATTACTCTGACGCTAAAATGATAATCTTTTACGAATAATGAATCACCGGTAGTCCTTTTCGAACAAACGATGTTTTAGGCTTATGTAACGCATCATAACAAGTCCGCCTGTACAAGCGCCAAACGAACACGCAGCCAGTCCTATACCACAAGGTAAGTTCCTTGTTCCAAAACTAAATGAACAACAGTCCATAAGAAACACTAAAAGTCCAATAACATGCAACCAACACAACATACAGCAGGGCCTAAGCGTGAATGATACTCAATACACACATAAACAGTCCAATCGTCTATTGGCCCACTCTTGCCATTTCAAATCCTAAAACGTCGAGGTCTCTCCGCGACTCTTAAAACTCAGAGAATGAGTTTCGTTATCGGTCGTTTGAAGACGCGTTGGGCATCCCGACGTATTTCACGTCAACAACTCGGCACAAAATTCGTCTGTCACCGACGTAGACTTGGACGATCTCAGCCATTTTCCAATGTCCACGCTTTACTTTTCATCGACGATCTAGAACGATGTCTCCTTCGCGTCAGGTGTCTTTCAGCTTTACTCCATTATTTGGCTGGATAGCGTATGGATTGCTCGTCATCCAACGTCGCCAGAAACCATCGACCATCGTATTGCATAGCTTCACGCGTTCTGGCGTGTTTCCCACATACTCATCGCAAGGTACTTGTGGCTCGGAGCACTCAACCCTCCAATCAGGAAGTGATTGGGGGTGACTAGGGGCGGCGTCGGTCTAACGGCTGTATTCAAGACATGCGCGAGATAGGTCGGCTAGTTCAGGAGTCGGAATCTGGAGAAGACAGTCCTCCATTCTACAAACCGTCAGCTCTCTGCCTTAACCATGTGTCCATCGAACTTCTTCACTTCCTGCCCCACATTCTTCCACTAAGCCTTGGTGCATGGTCCACTCCGACGGTCCAAACTTCCACTTCAACCTGCAGTCTCACCGGTCTCGATGGGTCTGCTCCGTCGATCATAGCGACTGCAGTTCACGAACTCATTATCAGCTCCACGAAACAAGTTGCCAGCTGTGTCGCTGTGGACGAGCCTCAGCGTGCTCCACGGATGCCTAACGCAAACGCCTTCAAGGCTGAAAGAAACGGCTGATGTGCGACAAATCTTGGCTACGCAGCGCTCAGCGTGAACAGCACGAAGGACAGCACAAACGAACGACGGCACAGCATATCTTTGCGTACATGTATGGCGATTCAACTTGACGCAGGACTGGGCCCCAGGTAATCTACTACGTTGTTACTTGAATGCAGGCGTGAAGGGCACACTCCGGAAGTCTGCGTAGGGTCAGCCATTCGTTGTTTTAGCGGGCTTCCCACGGTATCGTCTGCAGATCGTTACATTTCTGAACAACTCGTCTACACAGCGTAAAATGTCACCAACTTTATCATAGACTTTCTAACTTCCACGGCCGCTTCTCAGATGCCCTCCATGTAGTGCGTGTCTGTGTCTCTCCTTACTATTTGAGTAGAACCAATACGGGCTCTTCCTTTGGAAGAAGCGTACGGCGTGTCGCTGTCGTATGAAAGCCGGTGCGTTGTGCGAGCGACCTCCGACTCTGTAGAACCCCTTGCTCGCTCTAAGGAACGGTTGTAGTTTCATGATTGTATCGCTAAAATCTGTTCTCCTTTGGCGTGGCGAATCCAGTAGATCTCTGCTTTCTTGCATCCTCTTACATGACGCCATGCAGAAATCTTGGCTGCCGTAGCTCCTTCATCCACTGGGCCTCTTGGGCAGATCTTTCAGCGACCAAAAACGTGCCGGTCACCCTAACTAGACGAGACAGCTGCCGAAACTCTCTGTGGCGTCAACAACGCGTTCAGCCTGGACAGCCTAGTAGCGTAAGAACCTTGGCATTCGACGCTGAAACTTCTTCAGCTCGATCTTCCCTGTCTACTGGAACATTCTTGGAGTCTCGGGCAATAAGCGGGTGGTTTTTTCAGGGAATGTCCGTCCATCAAGACTTCTGCCATTTCAGTAGCGTTAACTTCGCGTGAGACGAGAGTCGATCGTATTCTGGGTCAGTCGGCGACGTATCAGATACTCATCCGTTGGGTCGCATGTCTGCCAGTTCATCTCACCAACACCGGCAGGCAACGTATAGAGCGAAAGGATTTCGATTGCACCCTTAGCAGGCTGATAGCAGTCATGCTGTCTGTCCATATCCTCCTATAGGCTATCTCCAGTCGTAGTGCATTCTCCACCTGTGGTCATCAATCGAGCATAAGAGTAGAATGGCTTGGAGGCCTCTACCAGCGATGCCTTAGCTGTTTTCAACGGAGTTAGTCGCTGCCTCGAGCCCGCAGAGAAACGTCAATTCTGCATCGTCGTCTTCTGCCCCCTTCGACCATCTCAGCCATGATTCATTCCCATGGCGTCATCAGAGGCGTCACTGGCTCCATGGCAGTGAAACATTAAGGCAATGGCTGATTTACCGCGAAACTTCTCTGCATAAGGCAACGTATCTATCTTGATAGTGTTAACGTCCTTTAGTCTTCCTTCACAGCTTCCAACATAA
>NW_014580442.1:16143-17233 GCF_000485595.1 Priapulus caudatus | reverse complement strand
GAGAGATCTCTATTATCTACTCTTGATCAAGAGCTATAATAATACCTATTAACTATAACCTAATTAACCTAATTAACCTATTTAATGTTATTAATTAATTAATATTATTATTAATATATTATTAAATAATCAAAAATATTTAATAATTAATAATAATATAATGCGTGTAATATAAAGCGGGCAAGATCCGCAAAACCAGTTTTAATAATATCAACGACAAACACGCGCATCGACAAACGCAAAACGCGGAAATCACGTAGGTGTGAATAACACATATGTCGCTTTAATCGTGCAAAATGTTAAGTAAATACACGTTAACGTGATCAAACGAACCTACATGCACGCACGCACACGCGCGCGCACACACACACACGCACGCACACGCGCGCGCACGCACACGCACGTTACCACTGTCACTGAGGCGACGGTTATATTATCAGTTATAGTATCAGTACTAATCTATGAACTGAGTAGAATTTCACCATCTACTTAACAATGAATGTTTGCTTCATTTATTCATGAAAATGTTTGAAACTTAGGCGTAAATGCATTATGACAGTTCTTAACTTATATACAATCATGTGTATGTAATGACAAATATGTCATATTTTATACGATCCTGATGAAATCTATCTTTGTTGGAAACGCAATCAGATGGTAGCAGTTACTTATACTGTCCTGTCTTTACCTTAGTCGCGGTTTTCAGTAACCCATCTACGATGTTAATGGGGGAATTAGTGTGTATATATATCAAGACAAGAGCTAATAATAGTTATAATTTGGTTAATTAATATTAATAATATATTAATTAATTACTCCTGATTATGCGCGTGCGTGCGAACTGTATCCTCTGTGATTCTCCCTGCATGCGACACCTCCCCTGTATTGTATGGGATCCCTTCCTCGCTTCCTCTCCTTCCGTTCCTGTGTGACCGTCTCTTCGATGCTTTCTCACCTTCCCCCTCCCCCCTTCTCGTTGTTCTCCCCCACAGTACACCTTGCCCTTTCCACTTCTCCCTATCTTTTTCCTCTCTCTCGCGCGCTCTCTCTCTCTCTTTATCTCTCGCGCGCTCTCTCTCTCTTCTCTCTC
>NW_014580442.1:13769-15042 GCF_000485595.1 Priapulus caudatus | reverse complement strand
TATATATCCGCTGACGAACAGCAGACGCCATTGTTACGGACTCATCTAATAAAGAATAAAAATGCATCATTGTTCACAGCGTACAGACGAAAAATGGTCCCCCAAAAAACAAATGCTTATATCGCAATGCGTCAGTGCTGCCACCTGCTGGGTGCTCACGAAAGCACGCAGCAATGGCGTGCATTGCCATGTGACTCTGAGATATGCAGACGAGAATACTGGCGGGGTTACGTTGCCCTAGCAACTGCTATGTCGTCACAACACTTAGTAATAATATCAAATACAGGCGACAACATCAATATAGAGAGACAGAGAGAAATGCTAGAGAGAGAGAGAGAGAGAGAGAGAGAGAGAGAGAGAGAGAGAGAGAGAGAGAGAGAGTGAGAGAGAGAGAGAGAGAGAGAGAAAGACAGAGATAGAAGAGAGAAAGAGAGAGGGAGTGATAGGACAATATGATGTACAATGTTAACATGCATACATTCAACACGTAGACATTTGGAATGTAAATATCTCGAAACATTGACGTCTACTCTCTTGGAAAAATTCAATCATCATTTAACAACCTTCAGACACTATTAACGACATATAACGACCATATAGAGTCTTTATAACCCAATAATTACCACCTTCAGGAACCAGTATGACCTTCAGAGAGCGTAAATGACCTTCAGCAAGCATTAACAATCTTCAGGAACAACCACCAATAACCTTCAGGAAAAATCACAATCTTCAGTAACCATAAATGACCTTCATGAACCAACACTGGCCTTCAGAAACCAATTTACAATCTTCAGGAACCTTAAATGATCCTTCAGAAATCATTAATGACATCTAGGAACCACCGATGACCTTCAGCATCAATCATGATCGCCAGTAACCATGATCTTGTCGAACCGTTAACGACCGTCAAGAACCACCAAAGACCTTCGCGAACGATTAACGATCCATCAACGAACCTTCAAATTCACGATCGTACTGGCGAACACACCCGATATAAGCGTCCAGATAGGATCGCCGTTGCGTGGCGTGGCGTGACAACTGAACACAACATCCACACGATAATAATGACAGCGATCGTATCAAGTAACTACAGTTTGCATCGAGAAAAAAAATATGCGCCTCGGCGCGCACCGAGAGTGGCGCCCCCTCGTGCATCGAGGGTGGCGCCCCCTCGTGGTGGGATTCGGCCGTGAGGTAGCGGCGGGCGAGGCGTGACGAGTGTATTGTTAAGGGGGGGGGGGAGGGGGAATTAAACGATTAAATGCATGAGAGT
>NW_014580442.1:9181-10526 GCF_000485595.1 Priapulus caudatus | reverse complement strand
AGAATGAAAGAAAGGAAGAAGGGATGGAAGGAAGAAAGGAAGGAATGAAGGAAGAAAGGAAGAAAGGAAGGAAAGAAGGAAGGAAGAATGAAAGAAAGGAAGAAGGGATGGAAGGAAGAAAGGAAGAAAGGAAATAAGTAAGAAAGGATGGAAGGAAGGAAGAAGGAATGGAAGAAAGAAAGGAAGAAAGAAAGCAAGGAAGAAAGGGAGGAAGGAAGAAAGAAAGAAAAAAAGAAAGAAGGAAATAAGGAAGAAAGGGAGGAAAAATAAAAAGAAGGAAGAAGGGATGGAAGAAAGGAAGGAAGAAAGGAAGAAAGGAAGGAAGAAAGAAATGAAGGAAGGAAGGGAGGAATTCAGCTTACGAAATTCAGCGAAGAATACGCTGCTCTATCGTCCTCCCTCTCGCGCGCGCCCACGCAGAAAAGAAACAAGCACACGCACAAAAAGCGGCGAAAGAAAGCATCATTTACCGTGCGGCGAGGGAAGCAGCAGCAGCAGCGACACGCTCACCCGTCTCTCAGTCGCCCGGCAACCGCCGCGGCCCTCGCCTGCACGTCCTCGTTGCCGTGGTTACGCATCCGTTCGACGCTCCCCAGGATGCCGGACTGTCTCAGGTCTGCGAGCCTGTCACCTGTTGCCGTGACGACGACGATGACGACGGCGGCAGACGAACAACGAAACGCAGATAAGTTACTCAGACTTTATTTTTATTGTTTTTTTATTATTATCTCAGTTATTAAGTCTCTACTGATTAATAATTACGATACCAAACAAATATTAATCATCAATTATTGTTAATCAATATAAAGAAACACCAATAATATATATTATTAACTAATTTGTCTTTTTTTCATCTAAATTTTTTAAAGTTTTTGCGTTATTTCTTCTACGATAAAACTTGCTAATCAACCGACACCCGCAACATGGCGCCACCTGGTGCCCGCCGCCGCGCGTTAGTTACGTACCTGACTGCAAGAGGGCGCTGAGGAGGCAGAGCGCGTTCGTCTGGATCTCTGCGGGGCTGTCGTCGTCATCGAGGATCGTCTGCAACGCTGCGACCAGCTCCCCTCCGCCGCCGCCGCCGCCGCCAGGGCCGCGACAGCACAGCGACGCCGGCACCCCCGCGTCTACATGACATAGAAGAGCGGTGATCGTGACGTCATACGTCGATGTTATTTGTCAACACGTGTACGTCGTACGTTAACATATACGCATATGTTAACATATGCGCATAATATGTTAACACATGTGCATAAGTTAACATATGAGCATAATATGTTAACATATGCGCATAATATGTTAACATATGTGCATAAGTTAACATATGAGCATAATATGTTAACAT
>NW_014580442.1:5292-8273 GCF_000485595.1 Priapulus caudatus | reverse complement strand
ACTGCTACTGCTGCTGCTGCTACTGCTACTGTTACTGCTACTGCTACTGCTGCTGCTGCTACTGCTACTGTTACTGCTACTGCTGCTACTGCTACTGCTGCTGCTGCTGCTACTGCTGTTACTGCTACTGCTACTGCTGCTGCTGCTACTGCTGCTGCTACTGCTGCTACTGCTGTTGTTGCTGCCACTGCTGCTTACGATAATGGTGATGACAATCTGATGATGTCCTCATCCCCCACACACTCACCATGACCCCTCCCTGACCCGGCCCCTCCCCCATTCCCCCGCGTCAGTTCACCTTTGACTCCCGCGTGAGTGACGGTGTCGCACCAGCCGACCAGCCTTCCTATGAATGCTGCCTCGCTTCCCAGCCGTGTCGCCGCCTCCTCTGTAACGCAAATATAACTAAACTTATCTTACTATAAATTGAGGATTTTTCTGTCTGTGTGTCCGGCTATACGTTTCTGCATCGCTCAACGGTCAACGGATCCTCTCCAAAATTGGTCGGAACATTCTACAGATCATGACACGTTGCATGCATATTTTTTTCCAGTTTCATTTTTTTCACATTCCACGTTAAAAAACATTAAAATAGTGGAAAATTTTTGCACCGAGTGCGGGGCTCTAATGAAAACAAACCGCGCCACCTATCGGATCTTATATGAGTTAATATATTGTTTTAACACTTTTAATAAAATAAATTTTTAAAATTTAATTAATTAATTTTAACACTTTAATAGTTTTTTTAAATAGAAATAAATATAAACATACACGGCAGTGTCTACGGCAGTGGCAACGGCCAGTGTCTAGTAATAATAAGTAAAACTAAGGTAATAACGTGAGGGAACTCGTAATGCCTGGCCGCTGCCTTCACAGAACAGCCAACAACCACACAGAATGCTGAGCTGCTACATGTAATGTAGCTGCTAATGTCAGACCGGCTGCGTTTCTTTCCCTCCAAAATCATCGCCGCGCCTACAAAAGTTATTTAGAGACTACAGAGTCATTTCGATTACGAAATGAGCGCCCCCTGCTGTTATTGCATCATCACGTGCCCTCCATGCCGGTACTGCTTAGTCGTGCGCCCCTGGTGTCGTTTTGTGCACCTGTGGCGCCGCCTGGCGTCGCCGTCGCGCGCGCGTACCTTGTCCGTCGATGAGCATGCGTACGGTGCCGAGAAGCTTGAAGATGACGGGTTGTACGTCAGCTTCCGCGGCGAGCAGCGGCATGATGGCTTCCATGACTCCGCGCTGCAGCATCAACGACTTGTTCCTCGCTGCGACAACACACACAACCACATAGACGATATATACATATATACACACACAGATGGATGATGTATACATATATCAGCTTCCGCGGCGAGCAGCGGCATGATAGCTTCCATGACTCCGCGCTGCAGCATCAACGACTTGTTCCTCGCTGCGACAACACACACAACCACATAGACGATATATACATACACACAGATGGATGATATATAATATATACACACACAGATGGATGATGTATATACACACACATCCACATAGATTATATCTATATACACACACAGATGGATGATATATACATATATCAGCTTCCGCGGCGAGCAGCGGCATGATGGCTTCCATGACTCCTCGCTGCAGCAATAACCACACACACACATATGGAGGTGCGCCGGGTGCGGCCGGCCAGGCCAGCGGCCGGGGCGCTAGGGGTGGACGATCACACACCAGGGGGCGCTAGGGGTGACGATCACACACCAGGGGGCACTGAAGGCTTCCTGCTCAACCTCACCCACGCTCACGGTGATTGCGCGCGCTCGCCAGGGGGCGCTAGAGAGGTTGACGAGTCGCTCACCAGGGGGCATGATAGGCGGTGGACGAATCAACACCAGGGGACTGGAAGGTTCCTGTCAACTCACCAGACGCTCACGGGTGATGTTACGCGGCTGCGCGCAGGGGGCGCTAGACGGTGGACGATCGCTCGCCAGCGAGGCGATGTCGCAACCAGGGGGCGTAGCGGTGGGGACGACCGTCACCAGTGCGGGGCGCTAGGGTGGACGATCGCACACCAGGGGGCACTGAAGTGATGATCACGGTGAGTGGAGACGAGAGGTATCGGTTGTGCGAACTCCGCATTTGCCCCGACGGCGTCCCGTAGTGACGGCGAGATGGTCTGTTGTTTTGCAGTGCCGACGCAGGAGCGAGCGATCGAGCAGGGAGTGTGTTCCATCCTCGTTGGAAGTGTGCGTGTAGAGATCGTGACATGTTCCGGATTCCGTGATCGCTGTGCCAGAAGTGGTCCAGTTTCGAGCCTCAGCTGCATCAGCTGACTGCTGGGCGTTCGGTAGAGGGGCGCCATTCGCAACGCTAGGATAACGTGTGTATGCATAAGCTCGCTGCAGGCGGGAGCGGGAGGGGTCTGGGGGAGGACGGGCATTGTGGTGAGGGGAGGGGAGAATGGTATTAGGGCCGTTCGTCGGTCGGCGGGAGGAGTGTGAGGGCGAGTGTATTGTATTATCCAGATTACTGCCAGTGTGTTCGGTAGCCTGCCGGAGGGCTTCGGTGATCTGTAGGTGCGTCGAGACGCGGGTAGACGTTATTATTCTCTTCATATTAAGGATAACATAGTGATCCGTTTCGAAGGAATTCTTCTATTGTGCCAGTCAACGTCGACCAACGTTGGCAGCGCCATTGCCCCATTTAACATGTAGCGATTACAGCTGGGATGTCGGGAATCGTCGCCGCGGAATGTCGAGAGGCGCGGCCGAACGGTGAAGTATGTTGTAGTTCCGGATCGTGCACCAATGCAACGTCTGTTCGACAGGGCTGCTGCCCGGCTTCGTTCAGAATACCGTCCTGTATAAACGTGTCGTAGACGTAAGATTCTCGCTCGTATATCTGGTATATGATTTACCGGCCTCGAAATAGTGAATTCTTATCGTCGAGTAATATTGCACGAGGGTACTGTCCGTGCGATCGCGGTGGTAGCGGTGT
>NW_014580442.1:0-4115 GCF_000485595.1 Priapulus caudatus | reverse complement strand
CCCTAGCGCCCCCTGGCGTGCGCGCGCACTCACCGTGAGCGTTGGTGAGGTTGAGCAGAAAGCCGCACGCGATCAGACGTAGCTTGTCCGCGCCGGGCTCCCGCGAGTGAAGCTGCGCACGCAGCAGCGTGACGAGGCGATCCGTGCCGTGAAGCTCAAACACCGCCTGCCGCGCCGCATCTGTAACCATGACAACGACGAGATGCTAATACCTGCTAATATGGCTCTTATGGTTCTTCCTTGTATAAAGTTATCTTGAAAAAAAAAAGTCATTAGAGAAAAGAGGAAAAAATTAGCACGAGTTAGCGCAAGAGACACTGTTCCAGGTCACGCACGTAATCATTCTATACACACAGTCGAGCGGCAAAATCTATTTACAATATGCTACACCGAATTTTCGAGAAAATTTTTTTCGGATTTTCTCAGTTAGCAAATAACGGTCTCGCGGTCCAACGATCTTGATGCCGTCCGACGTCACGACCTTGACCTCGCGGCGAACTCACCGCACTCGTAGCAGATGTTGCCGAGGGCCCGGCACGCCTGCGTTGCCATGGCGACCTCGTCCTTGACCAGCATCTCGACGAGCGGGCGAGCGAGGTCGGCGTCCACGCACGTCTGACGCGCCGACTCTGAAAGGTCAAGTCAAGGTCATCTGGACTTAAAGGTCGTCAAGGTCATCCGGACTGAAAGGTCAATTCAAGGTCATCTGGAGTGAAAGGTCAAGTCAAGGTCATCCATACTGAAAGGTCAAGTCAAGGTCATCCGGAAAGAGAAGCTCAGACTAATCCTCCACCTTGCTAGATTCCCTCGCGGTTGATATAGTAGATAGATGGATGGATGGATGGATGGATGGACAGATAGATAGATAGATAGATAGATAGAAAGATAGAAAGAAAGATAGATAGATAGATGGATAGATAGAAGATAGATATAGATAGATATATAGATGGATAGATGGATAGATAGATAGATAGAAGATAGATATAGATAGATATATAGATGGATAGATAGATAAATAGAAAGATAGACGTACATCCACTCCCGTACAATTGTCACCAGTCTGAATTAAACTATCCAATATCAAATAATCGACTCTATCTATAATATCCTGACTCGGTTTTTCGACGATACAAGTTTTCGATCGTATTGGTGGGAATCGGGACGAAATCAACGCTACTGTTCACAACGTGACCGATGCAAAAGAGACGAGCACGCAGCGCCCTCTCTCGGGCGTGCGCGGAACTACGCGGCGGCGCCCCCTGGCGGCGGCGGCGACTCACCGAGCTTGGCCACCTCGGCGATGATTTCCGCTGACTTGACCGCGTGCGCCCCCTGCTGGTGAAGCCGTGCGGAGAGCTGCTTCAGGATTCCGGCGTCGACGAGCGACTTTGTCAGACACTGCTCCTCTCCTGAACGAAATACGCAAACCCGCGGTTACCACGGCGACGCGGGCAAGCGAACGGTGGCCGACGCAACATCGGGGGGTTTCCACGCTAACATGTTGCCGATTTACTGTCCACCCGACCCGTCGTCAGAAACAAAATTCGTCTTAACGTTAGTCTAGTATTTTCTGGGACTTTAGAAAGTATCAGACATATATAGACATTAGGCCACAATTAAAAAATCTTTGTTTGCGCTCACACGACCCCGGCTGAAAAGTCCCAGGCTTTTTTTCCTTTGATAGTTTTTAAAAAACAAATTCAACATGGTGTCTACATGCTCAGGTGTGCTTATGTGGAGATACCTTTTATGTTGAATGTTTGTTTTGCTTGGTACATATAATGTATTGCCTACAGATTTGTATAATGTACAGTGATACAATTTGTAAAATAAAGATTGGGAAAGATCAATAAAATTTTTTAGATGGCCCCTTTTTGGCAGGTCGGTCGGGTGAGGGCAAACAAACAAACAATATTTTTTATTATGGCCTTATATATAGACATTATATTCCTACATATTAGACATTTTATGATGTTTTGGATGTTAGGATCTTAGGATGTTTTAGGAAGCGTGCGTAGTTTACCCTGATCGTTGAGAGCTGCCAGAATCCTATCGAGGTAAGAGTCGACGTCCGCTGCGGTCGTACTGTCAGCATTCAGCTCAATGGCCGCCACCCACACACACAGCTCCTCTGTACACGATGCAGCGACAAGAATGAAGAATTTCATTTTCAGAGAAAATCACAAATCGTAAGGGGAGGATATTTAGACACATAACTAATGTTATATTTTATAAGCTATAAGTATAATGCCGGCTTTAGTATAGCTCATAGGGTCTATGTCTCCCAGGGTACTGCCGAAACGTACCCTGGGTACGGTCTGGTATACCGAAACGTACCCTGGTAACTATCTGATATGGTTAGGGTTAGGGTTAGGGTTAGGGAGTAGGCGAAGGCGACTCCCTAGACTCATTAGTGGAGTAGGCAAGGAACGGTCCGGCATATTAGATATCGGTAGTACCAGTGTACGTTCCTGTATACCAGACCGTACCCAGGGTACGTTCCGGCAGTACCCTGGGGGACATAGACCCTCTCAGCTTTAGTATCGCCATGGCAACATAATTACATGATGTACTAATTTACTACGACTATTGTGATGTCTATGCCTGACCACATCACACGGTGGTTGGTAGTTACCTACTTATCATGATTTACTTTTGCTTTTAATATCGTGCGACACATCATACACACACCAGTCGCCACATATCACATATCACACCACATATATCAGTATCACTATCATACACACACCAGTCACCACCTATCACATATCACACCACATATATCAGTATCACTATCATACACACACCAGTCACCACATATCACATATCACACCACATATATCAGTATCACTATCATACACACACCAGTCACCACATATCACATATCACACCACATATATCAGTATCACTATCATACACACACCATGCAGTCGCCACATATCNCAACTGTACTAATAGTAGGAAAATTATTTATATGTTATATAGATGTGTTAAGGACGGCGATATTTGTGATTTTCAATTTGTCTATTGCACAAGTGCATACCTTCCTACACTTTATTTACAGTAAATGTACTGAGTCCTGTACTCATGCACACCACAGAAATAGAATAGAAGATGCACACTGGAGAGTGCTGCCGCCTATTGGGAAATTAAGTCGTGAATCGCGTTGTATGTTATAATTCTAACGATTACCAATACAAATTTCCAGCGATGTCATTCTTCATTATTATTATTATAATTATTATTCATTATTCTTCTGCATTAACCCCGTTACAGAGCTACAATATATATATATATATATATATTCGTATATTTTCAAATCGTTGAGTTATCAATATAAATATCTGGCGATGTCATTGTTTTCGTTACTAACCTACTAACAGCTGCTACCCTACAACACGTATTCACCTAACATCTCACATTTAGGAAATAAAGACAATTATGGGGCCTTTGGTCGAAACCACGTTGTACGTAATATTATAGTGTTTGCAAATTAGATAAAATCTTGTCTTAATTCTCACCCAAGATATAATTTGGGTCTATCTTGTTAAGTACACCAGGGTTCTAAAAGTTTCTCATAACATTGTTTTTTAATTTAACTAAGTCATGATATATACTATATATAATATTTACTATATAGGTAATATCAGGAGTAAGATAATATAGAATCTATATTATCATTATATAGATTCTATAATATAGATTATATATTATATTATATAGATTCATAGATATCATTATATAGATTCTATATGATCTTACTCCTGGTAATGTGTGTGTGTGTGTGTGTGTGTGCGCGCGCGCACTGTACGGTTCTGCCCCCTATTCGTGTGATATACCACAGTAGTCAACTCGTTTGTATTGCATCCAGTTAATTTGCATGTCGAATATCAAGTTCATTCTTATTTCCACACGCACGCCTTGTAATTACTATTATCCTTATTGTATTTCGCGAAATGCCTTGTTAATTGTATGCACACCGATACCATATCTTGTTATTACTATTACCCTAATTGTATGCCGCAGAATGGGCGTACGTAACGTACCGTTCATCGGTTGCCGTGGTTACATCGAACACAATGCGTTGCTTGTCGGCGTGCGGTTGCCGCGGCAAC
>NW_014580441.1:16010-17237 GCF_000485595.1 Priapulus caudatus | reverse complement strand
AGAGAGAGAGAGAGCAAGAACGAAAAAATCTCTGAATACTTGTGATCACGCATCTTCTCTCATTACTCACAATTGGTGACGTCACCAGTGACGTGTCAAGACGAACGTTCTCTGATTCACCTTCAGTCCGTCGCACACGCTGTGGAACTTGCTGTGACATATTCCACACGTATAAATGTAGCCGACCAATAGCAGGCGATTAAGCGAGTCACATGATTTCAATATGGCAGCGCCCTGCGGAACGGTTGGAGAAGTTAAGCTGGAGGAGAAATTCATTGAATTATGGCCGGACTATCCGTGTTTATACGATGTAGTTCATCTGTAGAATTCAAGGATAGCGCGACAAGTGGCACTCGAAGAAATTGCCACAAAGTTGGAACAGAACGGTAGGTAGGGGCCTAATTTGTTTACATCAAAAGTTAGTACTATAACGTCCCTTAGTAAATATATCCTGAAGTTCGTGTCGAGCATTTGTTTACATCGAATGGAGCCATGTTGAAATCATGTGACTGTGTGTGTATGCGTGCGTGCGTGCGTGCGTGCGTGCGTGTGCGTGCGTGCGTGCGTGCGTGCGTGCGTGCGTGCGTGCGTGTGTGTGCGTGTGAATGTCGCGTGTGTATGTGTGTGTGTCTTTTAATCGCAATTTTACCTATTTGTTGTACCGCTTTAATCCTTCCCCATCGGGATAGAGAGAGCACTCATACGCGACCCCTCCCGCACCCCCACCCATCCCGTCGATTAAACTTTTGCAGACGCGCTTGCTTGCTTGTCTCTTCCGTTCAGCGGCGGTTCCATCACAGATGTGTCCGATGAGAATTCGGAGGTTTTTTTCGCGCGTGTGTTTTTTTCGTCTTCGCCGAGAGCCGCAAGTAACAAGCGACAATTAATCCCTGCTGGCGGTTACGATGTTACTGCTCTGGCTGGCGGTTACCGCGTTACTGCTCTGACTGGCTGTTACGATGTTACTGCTCTAACTGGCGGTTACCACGTTATTGCCCTGACTGGTTCTTACGACGTTATTGCTCTGGCTAGCTGTTACGACGTTACTGCTCTGGCTGGCTGTTACCACATTACTGCATTGATTTTGCGGAACGGATAGAGATATATTACCAGGCAGGCGCGTGCCAGTGGGAAAGGAGGGGGAGGCGGGGAGGAAGGCGGAGGGAGGAGAGAGGGGGAGGTGTATGAGGCGGGTGTAAAGGCGGTAGGGAGGGGAATTGGAAGCGG
>NW_014580441.1:9816-12549 GCF_000485595.1 Priapulus caudatus | reverse complement strand
TTCTTCTTATTCATTTTCCTCTTCCTCCTTCTCATCTTCTTCCTCCTCCCCTCCTTCTCCTAATATTCCGCCGCTCTGCCCCTCCTGCTCACCCTCTTTCTTTCCTTTCTTTCTCTTCTCTGTTTTATCTTTTACTTCTGTGTTTAATCTTTTTCCCTTTTC
This sequence comes from Priapulus caudatus, assembly GCF_000485595.1. Lineage (NCBI taxonomy): Eukaryota > Metazoa > Priapulida > Priapulimorpha > Priapulimorphida > Priapulidae > Priapulus > Priapulus caudatus. The sequence goes on along the minus strand of NW_014580441.1, from coordinate 12,387 downwards.
TCTCTTTTCCGTTACGCATCTCCGTTCCTCATTTCCCTTCTTCCTCTCGCCTCCCCCTCCCGCTCTCCCCTCCTCCTCTCTCTTCCCTTTCCTGCCCATCTTACGTTATTTACTCCGAGAAGAAACAAAAAACGAGGGTGTAGCGTAGAGTTCAGAGTTGGTATGTACAGCTATAGCTAATGTAAATTGATCGCTGAATAAGTGAGTGAGTGAGTGAGTGAGTGAGTGAGTGAGTGAGTGAGTGAGTGAGTGAGTGAGTGAGTGAGTGAGTGAGTGAGTGAGCGAGTGAGTGAGTGAGCGAGCGAGCGAGTGAGTGCGAAACAACAGGGTGCGTACTGTTTGCACCACGCGCAGTATATAGCACGGTGACCCAAATGTCCATTAAATTTAGCTGGTGCATACGATTTCCACGAACTCTTGGCTAATTTTTAACTCTGATCATTAACTCCGTCGAACTCTTTTTTTTCTTCGATAGCCCGGGATGTGATAGCAAGGGGTGTGATAGCTGGGGGTGTGACAGCTCTAGAACTATAGCCCGTCGGCACTGGCCGGTGGCAGAGTGTGTGGCAGAGGGAAGGGTTATAGTTCTAGAGATAGGGGTGTGACAGCCAGCACAGTCAGAGACACTATAATTATCATAGCGTTTAATTCAATAAGAAAATTATTGTAAAAAAACGCAAATTCTATAGTTACTACCAAAATTCTTAATGTTCGTGTAGTTTCATTTTGTTTATGTATTCCCAGATCGAAAACACTTGGTCTAGTCGGCTAGTATACCCGTCTTGGCTAGCACTAGATTGATAGACTAGTAATTATACGTAAATACCGTTCAAATGCTGCCTCTGTAATACGCAATTAATACCACCCACACTCACAGCAAGATTGAGTAAGTTCACACACACACGCCCTACTGTGTACGAACTCTCAGGGAATGATAGAGATCTCTGAATTAATTCACTCTATCTTTCTCTGAGTTCATGCACAGGGGCGTGCGTTCGGTTAAACTGCGAGTTGTATAGGAACATTTAAAAGACATTTACGTGGAACCATTGCTAACAATAAAATAAATAGAGGAGATAAACATGACGACTTTGAGAGAAACTATACAATTCGTGTTTATTTACCATCATTTTATTATTGAAACGTCGCAAGTGCCTCTGATCTGGGACACCGAGGGTATAGCACACGCTCACTATATACAAAAAGCTTATTATGATTATTAAGAGATATTAATAATTATTAAGAGTAATTAATGTAGAGAATAATTAATTAATAATTAATAAATAATTAAGTAGAGAATATAAAGAGATTAATGATTATAATATAATTAAGAGCTTATAGTGATCATTATAATCTCTTTGCTATATACATACACTGGTAGAACTTTCTTCGAACATTACCAGTTTGGCAGAAACTATACAATTCGTGTTTATTTAGCATCATTTTATCTTTATTGAAACGTTCCAAGTACTTCTGGGCCACCACGAGTATAGCATAGGTTGACTACATACACAGGTAAAAAAAATTCTTCAACGTGTATAGTAGGCCCTCAACTAATCGCAGTCATTGTTTGGTAAATCACTTGTATCCACACACAGGGAGACGTGTAAGGATGGATGGCCCGTAGATTTTGGGACGATCTGAGTCGTGGCTAATGATTTTGACAGATAGGGCGTGAGACAACCGTATTTGTTGTAAGTTGTGTGTATTGTGTAAGTCACGTATATGGATGGATGGCTGATAGATTTTGGGGCGATCTGGATCCTGTCTGATTTCAATGATTTCAAATGATTTCCCCCACACACCATCTACAGAAAACTCTCTGATGCTGACAGATAGTGCGAGAGAGATGTCCGTATATTTACAGTAAGTTGTGTGTATTGTGTAAGTCGTGTATGGATGGATGGATGGATGAATGGATGGCACGGAGATAGAGCGATCTATCTCCTGGCTAATGATTCCCCCTACAAAACCCGCTACAGAAAGTTCTCTTATGCTGACAGAGGGTGCGTGAGATAACCGTATTTGCTGTAAAGTTGTGTGTATTGTGTTACGTATGGATGGATGGATGGATGGATGGATGGATGGATGGGCCGGAGATAGAGCTATCTGTCTCCTGACTAATGATACTTCCACCCCACCCTCTATAGAACGCTCTCTCTTATGCTGACAGATTGTTTGTGTGAGATAACTGTATTTGTTGTTGTTGTTGTTAATTGTTGTACAGTAACGGTAACGTAACTAACGTTCGATTTGAAACCCCGGGGCGACACTCTGTCCTAGCTACCTACCTCCGCGCGATATATACATCCGTCACGACATGTTGTTCGCTAATGGTGTGCGTACTGTTCTGTGTACTGAGTTCCGAGTCTGAATTCTAAGTAATGGTTTACTTTTCTGTAGTTTGTAAGACTGTTGCTACTATACGTTGGGAGGTTTGCATGCACGTCAGCGTTTGTGTTGCGAGGGTGTGTATTGCGTACATGTTGATAGGTGTGACGGGGCGGTCAGGGCAGTGTCTACGGGAGAATAGTTATTATTTTGTTATCGGTGCTATTTTATATTATATTG
>NW_014580441.1:6948-8572 GCF_000485595.1 Priapulus caudatus | reverse complement strand
AGAAGAAGGGTTAGTTAGAGAAGAAGGGTTAGTTAGAGAAGAAGGATGGATAGAAAGAGAGTTGATTAGAGAAGAGGGATGGCGGGAGGGAAGCAAGCAAGGTTGTTAAAAAAGATGGATGGAGAAAGGTGGGATGGAGAGAGAGGGGAAGAAGAAAGAGAGAGAGGGGGAGTGGAAAAAGAAAAGAGGAAGGGAGGTGATAGAGAGGGAGGTAGGAAGGGAATGACCGAGGGTGAGGAGGGAGAGCGTAAACGAGGGAGCGAAGGCGTGAGTGGGTGAGAGAGGCAGGGATAGAAGCAGAAAGCAGGGAGAGAGAGAAAGGCAGAGAAAGAGAGACAGAGAGCTAGAGGAAGGAAGAGAAATAGAGAGAGGGGGAAGATGGAGGAAGGAAGAGAGAGGAGTGTTGATTTCTTCATGGTAATCTCGTTGCTATTTTGTTCGAAAAATTGCTGGCGGAAAAGTTTTTTCGACTCCACCAATTAGCTGCTATCCCCGCGCTATAGTTTTTTTTCATTGGATGCTCATGTGGTTGAAAGAGACCGCGCAATCGCAGCGCCACTCCCACGGCTGTGGTTTCTATTTAAGCAACGCCCGCAGGCCTGACTGTAAGGTTGGGTTGTCAAGAAGGGTGTTCGGAGCTAAAGGGGGGATGCAGCAGGAAAAAGTCTTCTTTTTTGACTTTTGAATTTCTGATTTGCATTTTTTTTGCGATGATATTTAGCACTAGAGTCATCTATTTTCTTGCAGATCTCCGCGTGCGTACGTAGCGCCCTCTATTCAACCCTTTCCTTACTCTTCTTTCATCGGCGTCCTATATCTACCCCTTTCTTTTTTTCTATTCTTCTTCTTTTTATATAGTGCGTATAGGGGGCACGCAACAGCAGCCTTTCGTCACACTGTTTCGTCTCTGGAAAACGCCTTTTTATATTTCTTTTTTTAACGGTAATATTCGGCACTAGCGCGCACTAATTTTCATTATGCACGCGAGATAGATGCCTCGTGGACGTCTAGAAAGCATGAGAAACAAGATTGGTATTGTCGTGTAAGTGTGCCATTCCGCCAAGTGACGTAGCCACGGTGACCGGTCGGCCATGTATGTGTTTGAAACGGGATCTACATATTGGCAATTACCGAAAAACAATCGTAAAATATTTCAAGTGAAGATTGGACTTCTGTTTGTGATTTAGCATGACTAACGTGTATGTGGCGTATGCATGCGGACTGTGCGCGCGTTCATGCGTGCGTGCGTGCGTGCGTGCGTGACTGCATGTGTGCGGACGCGCTCTGTTGTACAACACCTATATAATTATTTCCCCGTAGATTTGCTGGGAGATAAACAAGAATATGAGAGAACGGGTGTGCACATACGTGCGCTGAATTTTACCTGAGGCGCTGTTATGCGGATGATACGGTATACCGATCACGAAACAAGAACGTGATTTCTTCATTCCGTCAGAATAAAAAAACAACGACGACAACGGCGAGAAATGAAATCGTTTATTAACACGTAATTATAACTCTGAGTGTAAGAAACTGCACGCATGTAAAAAAGAAAGAAAGTCGATCTAGGGGCGTGCCCCATGCGCTCTCACTCACTATATATATATATATATATATATATACT
>NW_014580441.1:3836-5756 GCF_000485595.1 Priapulus caudatus | reverse complement strand
AGAGAGAGAGAGAGAGAGAGAGAGAGAGAGAGAGAGAGAGAGAGAGCGCGCGCGCGCGAGAGAGAGAGAGAGAGCGAGAGAGCGAGAGAGCGCGCGCGCGAGTGAGAGATAGAGAAGGAGAGAGCTAACGCATGTAACCCGAGGGCGAACGTTGATGGAGGTCAGAACAGAGAAAACCTGCCACAGCTAGTGCGCGCTCTCGACACGTTAGAAGAAGAAGAAGGAGAAAGAGAAGAAGGAGAAAGAGAAGGAGGAGAAGGAGAAGGAGAAGGAGAAGAAGAGGTAAGGTTTACGTGCGTGGGAGATAATTATGAGCAGTGGTTATACTGTGAGCGGGGCTGAGAGAGGACGCTTGTGTCTCGGGTTCTCGAACTGTGCGTTGCATGCGTGCTCGCCGACGTGTGCGTGCTTACCTATATGTGTGCGTGCGCGTGCTCGTGCGTGACGTGGTGATGGCTAATGAGCAAGAAGTGTATTTTAGGAATTCGGTTTGCGTGTGCGCCGGTGTTCTTGTGCAGTATCGGCGTCGTGGCATCCAGTGAAGTGTGTTTTGATACCAAGCGAAGTTTGTTTTCGTATCAAGATTCGAGTATTTTGATATCAAGCGCCGAATATTTTGATATAAATTGCGGAGTATTTTTGGAGAATTTTCTACAGAAGGACAGGTGCAGGTGAAGGAATTATTTGCATAGAGAGAAACGTGGTTATTGTACTTGTTTCTCTCGCTCGCTCTCGCTCTCTCTCTCTCTCTCTCTCTCTCTCTCTCTCTCTCTCTCTTTCAGTGCGTGCGCAGTGTCGGGTGTGTCGGTATCTAGTGCTTGTGTTATGTGCTGCAGTGTACGCAGATAGTGGAGAAGGGAACAGAGGAGAAAGAGAAAAACTGTTGCCGTGGATACGATATCACGACGTTGTGCGAAACGGGAAAACGCAGCAGCAGCAGCGAGTGTTTGTGTAAACGTGCAGCAAGAGCGAGTCTGGCGAGAGATGGTCAGTTGTGACGTCAGATGGTTGACCATTCTACGTCCGTGATAGAGCATGGTCATTGTGAGATGGTTCGTGATGGCTCGTGATGCAGGGTATGGTCATATTGTTGACCATTGAGTGCTTGTGATAGGGCAATGGTCGTTTCTCAGATGGTCAGTGCTTGTGATGTAAGATTTTGTCACTCATAGTTACTGACCATCCCGGGTTCAAGGATAGAGATGATGTCCAGGACGGTGATTGGATAGGAGGATGTTTATTACTGGACATGCTCTCTATCCTTGAGCCTCATCCCGTGTCTGTGATATAAGATGGTCAGATTTCAGATGTTGACGACTTTCAGATTACATGTTGGGCTATAGGTATTACAAGTTATGGTTGAGGTTAGGGTTAGGGTTAGGGTTAGAATACATATTTCAGGTTAGGTTACAGGTTAAGTTACGTATTACAGTTTAAATTACAGATTACTAAGTACATGTTGGGTTTCAGTTTATAGGTGTTCCACAAGTTACATATTACAGGGTGATGTTGAGTTACAGTTGTTCCGTAGGTTACAGGTTAGGGTTTGGGGTTAGGGTTAGGGTTACACGTTACAGGTTACACTTATTCAACACATTCCCATGAGTTACATGTGGTCCACACTTTCCCGTCAGCACGCAGGGAACTTTCACAAAACGCGAGCGACAAAAAACTCTCACCCTGTCCCGCAGGGAAACTGGTGATGGGGGGAGTAAGATGACGCGAGGATGCGCACCACTGCGCATGCTCGGCCGTCGCTCCGCTTGCGGCGGCCCGCGCGCAAGGTTGACGACTGACGGAGACAGAGACAGGTCGGCTGCCGACGTGCACGCAGACGTGGTGCAGTATCCGTGTGTGGGGGGAGGGGTGAGTGTGTGTGTGTGTGTGTGTGTGTGTGTGTGTGTGTGTGTGTGTGTGTGT
>NW_014580441.1:0-1533 GCF_000485595.1 Priapulus caudatus | reverse complement strand
CTTGCTAGAGGGCGCTGTGTGATGAAGAACGCTGCTTGATAGAGGGCGCTGTGTGATAACAGATGCTGCTTGCTAGAGGGCGCTGTGTGATGAAGAACGCTGCTTGATAGAGGGCGCTGTGTGATAACAGATGCTGCTTGCTAGAGGGCGCTGTGTGATGAAGAACGCTGCTTGATAGAGGGCGCTGTGTGATGAAGAACGCTGCTTGATAGAGGGCGCTGTGTGATAACAGACGCTGCTTCCTAGAGGGCGCTGTGCTCAGTGATGGAGTGTATTGTGCGATAGATGGCGCTATATATTCTTCTACAGCTGTAGAAGAGGGAAAAAATAGAGAAGCTAACTGTACATATATATAGAGAGAAGAGGAGGCATAGAGGAGAAGCTCTATATAGGATAACTCTGAATATATAGAGAGAGGAAGCCGATAGAGGATATATATTCTACGGCAGTAGAAGAGGAGGAATAAAGAAGAAGCTATCTCTCTCTAGAGAGAGGAAGAAGGGGGAAGAGGAAGCCGGTAGAGAATGCCAGTGTGTGGGAGTCTCTCTCGCGGCGTCTGCTGCGGCAGCGGCGGGGGAAGGGCGGCAGCGGCCCACCGCCGCACCGTCTCCATCATCTCCTCCCTCGATGCCGTCTTCGGCGGATTCTACGGTAAGCTTGATCCGGTTCTCGTCCGGTCTCCGTCCGGGTCTCCGTCTGGTATCCGTCCGGTTCTCATCCGGTTTCCGTCCGGTTTCCATCCGGTTTCCATCCAGTTTCCGTCCGGTTTTAGTCCGGTTCTCGTCCGGTTTCCATCCGGTTTCCGTCCGGTTTTAGTCCGGTCTCCGTCCGGTTTCCGTCCGGTCTCCATCCTGTCTCCATCCGGTTTCCGTCCGGTGTGTTAGTCCGACCGATTACGGCCCGGCTTCCTTTCCGTTTGTCGTCCGGGTTTCGCCCGGATCTCGGAAGGTTGCGGACCAGATCCCGGCCGTCTCTAGTCCGATTCCGTCCGGTTTCCGGAGAGTTCTTGTAGTCTTGTACGCGAAGAGTGGCGAAGGAAGCCTGGATTCGTAATTTCTCAAGAGGATTGTGTTATTGTTATGTGCGCGTTGGAGGCNAGAGATACAGAGCACATATAGAGTCAACCCGCCCAATAACCGTTGGCAAGTACAGACACAAACCACCACACACACTCACTATCCGTTCATGCACCGGAAACGGATGTTGTAACGCGTGACCTCTGACCTCCCGGCAAACGCGAGACAACCCAGCGGTGATGTGCGCCGACAGAGGGCGCGGTAGAGGGCAGGGCGAAGGAGGAGGAGGAGGAGGAGGAGGGGAGGAGGAGGAGGAGGAGGAGGAGGAGGAGGAGGAGGAAGAAGAGGGGAAGCGCAGGAGAAGGAGAAGGGGAAGGAAGGAAAGCAGACGAGACGCTACTACGTACGTGAGACGATGAAACGTGACAAGACATCGAGGCAGGGGAGGGGGAGGAAGATGAGAGGAGAGGGAGATAAAAGACGAGGGGGAGGGCGGAGATGAGAGGAGAGGGAGAAA
>NW_014580440.1:3027-17240 GCF_000485595.1 Priapulus caudatus | reverse complement strand
TGCGTTCGAACGTAAACAATGTACTGACGGCTTAATTAATTAGCAATTAGCTTCTAACAACATCATATGCTGCTTAACACAGAGAAACGGCGGCGCGGTGTGCGGGTTAGCTCTTATATAACGTACTAGGCTGGGCTACCCGGCGATGCCGCGGGGTAAAATGCAAACAACATGGCATCTGCGATGGATGAGGCAGTGAATTAGTAGGAAGTGGTATAGTAGCGCGACCGGGCGGACATTTAATGAAAATAATAAATAATTTTAATTCGTATTTGCAGATTTTGTAGTTTTTTTGTATTTTGTAGTTTTTTTTGCGCTAAAATGGTCGTCGCGTCATGCTGATACTGCGCTCTAAACAGACGGAATTGCTCGGGTGCTGTGTGTGACGACGACGCGGACGACAACGGCTCGATGACAAAAATATTTTGAAACGTTTCTATTTTCCAGCGACTTTGCGCCCGGCAGACACTTCATTATATAAGAGCTAACCCGCACACCGCGCCGCCGTTTCTCTGTGTTAAGCAGCATATGATGTTGTTAGAAGCTAATTGCTAATTAATTAAGCCGTCAGTACATTGTTTACGGTCGAACGCAGGCGGCAGCTATAGGTGTCCAGGTGTTTCCAGGTGTGTCCAGGTCTGCGAGCAGGTACGTGGTGGAGTCGCGATCTCAGCTTTATTCATATTTTTATTCGGTGAAGTTGGTTTTTGTTATTCTTCGACGTTACCATTTCATTGCTTGTATTTGGAGTCCGTAGGCCGCATGTCTCTTGGTATTCAAGCGTATATAAAATGTTAAATTATATTAAAATTCTTCCGCTTCCTCGCACGCGGCAACTTTTAATACTTTACACTATAAATTTATGAATTATATTAGACATGATGATTTGCAGCAGCGTGTGTGCGTGCTACATACAGCCATCGATTGCTGGCACACATCCGTGCACAAACATGTTTTATTCCCGCGTTTACGCGTAAAATGCAATCAGTCCTTTATGGGGGCGAATCAACAAGCTTGCCCTGCCATGTGTGTGCCTATGCGCCTGTGTGTCTGTGTGCCCGTGTGCCTGTGTGTGTGTATGCCTTTGTGCTTAAATGTGCCTGTGTGCCTGTATGCCTGTGTGCCTGTGTGCCAGTGTGCCTGTGTGCCTGTGTGCCGGGCTAGTGTTGAGGTATCCAGGAAATTCCATTCTCTCTCTTTCTCTCTCACTCACTCTCTCGCTCTCTTCCTATCTCTCCTCTTAGTCTCTTCTGCCTATCTCCCGCCTCTCTCCCCCTCTCTCTATCTCTCACATGACCACAAGAAACGCCACTGTGCTAGCTCCCGTCTGTTATTACACGCATCCTTCCCCTCACCCCTTCCCCCATCCTTCCCCTCACCCCTTCCCCACTGCTTCGCGTGTGTGCGGCTGTAGGGTGAGAGCAGGAGAGTGATTACTCTACAAGCCGTCGTCTTGCCCGCTGGCTATACGCTACATCACAGGCTCTCGTTACATTCCATCGTAAGCATGACCGGTAACTTACTTATTCCCTAGCCTCGCCTGCAGGCTAGCTCCCTGTAGCGCGCGCACTCTCTCCCGCTGACTATATACTAGTACGGCTGCGAACGCCCCCTCCTCCCCCGCCGCCACATAACAAAACCCTCCCCCGCCGCCACATAGCAAAACCCTCCCCTACCGCCACATAGCAAAACCCTCCCCCGCCGCCACATAACAAAACCCTCCCCCGCAACTGCCTCTTATCATGAACTCTCCGCCATGTATCCCTTAACCCTCTGCCTCCCACTCCACCATTCGTCGGGACTGACCCCCTCCCCCACCATCGCTTGTTCTCCCCACACCTTCCTCTAACTTCAACGTCACTGTCCCTTTCCCCTGCTGCCGCCTCCGCTATTCATGCAATAAGCAGTTTTCCCGCCAAACGGCCAGAGCAGGACCCTAGCCGGGCAAGCATAACCGCATATATATATATAAATAAATAAATAAATAAATATATATATTATATATATATATATCAGCAGTATATATATATATATATATTATCAAGAGCTAATAATACCTTTTATTATTAGCAGGTATTATTAGCGCTTGATATTATAATATATACGTATGTATATATAGATACTGTTGGCACTATTTACTGGCCGTATTACTGCGCTCTGTTTACGTCATCGTTGTTCCATTCCCCCCCCTTCTCTCTCTCTCTCTCGGTCTCTTTCTCTGCTCTCTGCTCTCTCTCTCTCGAGCCGCCACTCATCTATCTGTCCCTCCCTCGCCTCATGTCGTCTTCCCCCCTCTGGCTCTCTCTGACGCGCGCCCACTCGTCCTCTCTGTCCCGCTCCCCCTCGCTCATTCTGTCGTTTTTCCGCCCCTCTCTGCTCTCTCCTGACGCCGGCCAAGCTCGTGCTCTCTGTCCTTCCTTCGCTCTCTGTCGTCTCGAGCCCCTCTCTGCTCCTGAAGCCAAGACACCTGCGTCTCATGCTGTCCCTTCCCTCGCTCTTTTATCTGTCGCTCCCCGCCGCCTCTTCTCTGCTCTGCTCTCGCCTAGAGACGCACACCACGACGCACCCACTCGTCTCTCTGTCCTCCCCTCCGCTCTCTGTCGTCTTCCCCCTTCCTCTCTCTCTCTGTCGCTTGTCCCCTTCTCTGTCTGATTTACCATCCTCCATTTTTCTATTTTTGTTTACTATCGTCTCTGCCGTTAATTATTTGTTCATCCCTCTCTCTATATATCTTGCCACCTCTTACGTTAAACTGTCTCTCTCTCTCTCTCTCGCTCGCGCGCTCTCTCTCTCTGTCTCGCGCTCTCTCTTCTCCTTTTCGCCTCCTCTCTAAACACTTCTCTTAACCTTGCTGTAGCTTCTAGTACACGTGTAGAGAGCCCGTGCATAATGCAGCCACTATACACACAATTCACCGAACACCGGCCATTCAGTTTTACCCCGCTTTGCATTTTCTCTCGTTCCTTGAATTCGTTCAAGCATGATGCGAAAGCCTCTCTCCCCCACCACGTCCTCCCCTCCTCCCTCCCCNGTGTGTCGCGTACCGAAACCAGGTCACTGCAACCTTTATTTGATATTGACCTTGACCTTGACCTTCATCATATTTCCTTTCCGCTCTATAACTCAGCCCTAATTGACCTAGCGTGACCAAACTTTATATACTTACACATCTTGGGTAGAACACGGGGGATACATATAGTTGGCGACAACTGCCTTTTCTAGTTTAATTTGAAGAAAAACTTCAATGTTCAATGAATAACGCACTCGTTCACTTCCGACAGGGAGTGAAAATGCCAAAATTTTTCCACTTCAATGCGAAATGCATCGGCCGGGCATTTCATTATTTACGAAAAGTAAACAGGCTGGCGAAAGACAGTAGGTACAGTAACAGGTCACGTCGGTGACGCCCCATTCATGTCCATCAATGAAGAAGGCGGGGCTTATTCTGATTACGGAGATGCAAAAATGCAACAGAAGGACGTACTGCAGTGCGCTAAACAGCGTGTTATTTTCGTATTTGTGGCAAACTATCGTAGGAAACCGTTGCCCTAGTTCCTGAGATTGGCGATTTGGTGGTCTAATGGGTCCCCATCTTTAAAAATATAAAAGACTGGTGCGGCGTAGGCTGTGATTGGAAGACACAAAGTATCAATCCTCGGCGCGCCTCGGCATCATTGCCGCATCACGTCAAGACTCTTGATTGTATTCATGCAAAATCACTGCACATTAACCGTACAATCTTCACTCGAAACATTTGCCAGCTCTATGATGCGAAATTCCACCACGTTTGTGGGGTACCCCTCAACTCTCAAACGCGGCTGCCTGGTCACCATGGCTACGACACCCCATGCATTTGCACAATTTTTCCACAACACCGATTGAAATTTCAGTCCTTTCCAGACGTCTATTGAGCATCCATCTCGCGTGTGCAATGCACATTTCTGCACTCTAATGACGAAATTTGCCACAAAAAACTGCTCTTTTGTACACGTCTGTACGTACCTCCCTCCTTACCTCCCTGCCTGCCTGTGCCTGACTGACATTCTCTGCCTGCCTGCCTGCCTGCTTGCCTGCCTGCTTGCCAGCCTGCCTGCTAGCCAGCCTGCCTGCTTGCTAGCCTGCCTGCTTGCCAGCCTGCCTGCTTGCCTGCCTGCTTGCCTTCCAGCTTGCCTGCCTGCCTGCCTGCCAGCGGTTATATTGACTTCGCTTTCATTGCCAGCTCCGACCACTGACAGAAAAGCTAAGCGATCAATATTTTCCCCTCATCCGCACATCTCTCTATTGTTGCTGGACTCGCTGTTGTAGCCGCAGTCGTGTAAACCATCTCCCTCTGTCTCTGCGTGGCCATGTCCTTCTCATCCTCGCTCTCCCTACATCTCTCGCTTATATCTCTCCCACCCTCTACACCTCTCCCCCACACTTCATCTCTCCCGTATATCTCTATTACCATTTTCATCTCTGTCGATCTCACAGCGCTCAGTGTTTTTACACCGACTAGCAACGCATCGGATCGTATCTCATTTATTTTCTAATCATGATTTCGATTCAGTAAGAGAGAGGGGAGAAACAGGTAGACAGAGAAACAGGGAGAAAGAGAGAGAGAGAGAGAGAGAGAGAGAGAGAGAGAGCGAGTTGCTCCTCCTAATCCTCCTACGTCTCCCTCTTCCTCCTGCGCCTCTTCCGCCTACTTCTCCCTCCCCTCTTCCTTCTCATTCTCCTGTTTAGCATCACCACCTGCTTCCCAACATGTGCCTCCTCTTCCTGCTCCTCATCCTCTTCCCCCTCCTCCATCCTCATCTCTCGTCCATTGAGAGCAAAACGCGAATGTTTTCGGAAAATCTTCGTTTCGACCGTCAGCGACAATAACCTCCAAACGAGTCACTAGATGTTCGATTTTTAAAAACCAACAGCAAACAACCAGTTATTATATGAGTGAATGGAGGATTGATCAGCGCAGCTTCGCATGCATGCGAGCCTCACGAGCTCCTATTCTCACTACTAAATTATTTCTCGTGTTATTCGACTCCGCGGTGATGCAAGCGGCATTTCCCGCTTGTTCGTGCTTCTCTCCGCTGATGCTTGTGATTGAGAGTGAGTGAGCGTGCGATGGAACAAGATATACACGTAAGATCGCGGTAAGAATCTCAAACTAGAAGGTAATTAATCGAAGCAAGGCAAGCAGCGCAACACACGCATTCAGGCGCGCCGGTTCTTATACAGGAGGGGGAATTCTTACGAGAAACGCAGTTATGATGGGGAAACTATATGAGCAGTGGTTGTCCATCTTTACTATGTAGAACACGTTGGTGTTATTTCGACCTGCAATCGCGCAGTAAATACAATAACCCACTGTTCGATAGAGTAGTGGTCATCGTAAACATCGTTGAGGGCAGCAATGCCCACGGATCGTGTATAGCAGTACGCAAGCGGCAGCGTGTCTTAGCGGGATCTACGCGCGCAGTATACTATCTAAAACAACTTACCGACTAAAGACAGAGTTATTATTCCAAGCGCAAACAGCAATCTATTCCACTGGCACATATTTCACTGTATTTTCGTAATTACTAAATGTCGTAATAGTAAACACTGTCCTATTCTGCACACAGTAAAGGCAAATTCACCGCCACCTGCCTGCGGAGCGTGTAAACAGAAACCGAACAACGACCGCCTGAATGAGTGTGGGACTATTTGCTGTTGGAATGTATTCGTGCGCGCAGCCGCACCACTAGGTGTAATCAGCACTAGCGCTCACAGACGCGTCACCACCACAATACACGCTCGGCGTTGCTGCTGCTGCTGCTGCCTGAATGGGCAATTCTACACACACGGACATAATCCTGTGGGCTAAATGCGTGCTTATTATTGTAGTAAAACTATTTACAATATTTCTATGGATTGGCTCACGAATGAATAGAGTTGTAGGGAGTTGTAAAGAGAGGCGAGAGAGCGCAGCACAATCGCAGCCCGTGGGAAATTTCTACGTTGATGAATAAATAATTAACTGGTCTTTGATGCGGCCATGATGCCGAGGCGCTCGCCGAGGATTGACACTTTGTGTCTTCCAATCACAGTCTACGCCGCCCCCTTATTGTCAACAGACAAGACCATTCCTCACAGGAATAGCCACTGTTTGAAAGCTCAGGCAAGCTGAGCCACCAGCATGGTAAAACGCTATGAACCATGTGTGACGTTCAAAGCTATATCTCCATAAAAAGAAGAGGTATGGAAACAAAGTAAAGTTTGTGTGTGAGGTGGATGTCCAACGCTAATTTAGATGAAATTTTCATCGAGTTGCACGTAATATATCATCGGTAAAATTAGGCAAGCAAATGTTGAATTTCTCGTATTTTGGAGTGTCATACTCCTCCTATATTATCTTACTCCTGGTAGTAGTAGTAAAAGCAGCACCAGCAATAGCAGCACGCACGCGTTTTTCTCACAAACAAACAGTTATATAGCGGCTTCCCCCAGCAGAGAGCTCTACACCAGAATGTATCACCATAGAAACTCATGCACCGCCCGTGCGTGCTCGTGCAACCACTGTAACGGATAGCCTGCTAGCATATATACACAACCAACACATTGCAGCTATACATATATATGTATATACATATATATGTATAATTGTATATACAAATATATAGCATACATACACGCTACACATTACAGATATACAGATATATACACGCGCACGCGGTAGCACCACGCAGCGCATATAACAGTAGTCAGTCTCTCACTGATGGGCCGTGATGCAAAGCGTTGGCTCTATGCCAAAATCGGTTGACGTTTGTTGTCCCCTCCCCTTCCTTCTCTCTCCCCCACCCTAGTATACATACAGTCACATATAATCAAGAGCTAATAATACATTATTATTATTACATGTATTATTAGCTCTTGATATGATATATAGTCGCGCGCTCGCAGCACACGCAGGTGTGGTAATAAGGACGCGTTTCACGTATGGCCTACGTCTATGTGAGATATAGCATCTTACAGCACGTGTACCACACTGTGTTCTTCCTATTCCCATTCTGCGCCTATCCCACTCCCCCATTCTCCTATTAATACTACTTTGAATGCGTTTTACGTGCCGCTGCTGCTATACAGACTATGTGTGGAGAAAGAAGAGGAGAACACATGTAACAGTGCGCTGGGTATGTAATCACGAAAAGCTACGTTTCACACAGGAAAGGGAAAGGAAGGTTTAATGTTTGTTGTTATCAATTTAATCATCGTAAACAAGCCCTTCACCTACCACACCTCTAACCCCCTCACCTACCATACCCCCTTACCTACTTTATCCCCTCACCTCCATCATGATCACCCACCATACTCCTCTTCTACCCTGCGCCCCCCCCCCTGCACCCAACGATGTGCAGAGCTGAGCTGTTCTGGAGCAACAGGCTGGCAAGAGCATCGGAGCAGCCTACATAGGGGTGCTGGCGTGCAAAGGGTGCGGATACAGGAGCACGCTGACGAAGCTCCACACGGAAGTGGAGAGAATGGCAGGCGCTTCGAAGGGTTCGCGGCCGGCCGTTCCAAACACGAGACTCGCAGTGGCGGCCAGCAGCTTCGGCGGTGCTGTCACCGATATGCGGTACGTCTTAGCGCACCTTGACGTAGCGATGGCGAGCACCACCACGATCCAGAAAGCCGACAACGAGCTCTCACCCGTTCTGCAGCATTTTGCGGAGACAGCCATGCGCGAGAACCATGAGCTTCTCACACAGCTAAAGGCCATGCTGCCCGAAAGGGACATCCGCGATGGCGAACCGGTGTTCGTGTTAGCGCAGACGAATGTACAATACATGAGCACACAGCGCACCTTCGGCTACCAGTTGACGACCCAAGCAACAGGTCCGCAGATGGAGGCTGGCCTAGGCCGCCCTCTTCTGCTTGCTCTCTCCGGCGCTATGCATGCTTTGCAAGCAGGGCCACAAACACACCAACTGAACTGCCAGCTACCCGCTAGACAGACCCATCACCCAGAGTGAGGGGACATCGCTCGTACGAATGCGCTCTTCCTGGCGCAGTAGAAACTGTTCGTCGACCTGCTATGTACCTAGGGGAGCGACGCGATGGTGAAGGGTACCGACGAAGCGTACGCTAGCCTAGGCGCGGCGAACAGGGTCGAGAAGCAGGAGGACATGCTACATCACAAGTGGCGGACGGCGAAGAAGACCTGCAATGCTCCGTTCAGCAGATCCATGCTGCCCAGCACCACCACAGTGGAGCGCAACAGTTGGAAGCAAGCGCTCTCCGCCGCCATTGCTTGGCTTCTGTCGTGTTAGATCTGCGGTTGCCCGAGCAGCCAGGGTGCTTCGAAACGCACCTAAAGCAGGTGTGCGCCAGCTTCGTCGAGTGCTTGCAGGGGCAGAGAGAAGCCTGTGCTGCTCGGCAACCAAGATCACCGAAAGGCTTCCGGGTGGGAAGTACATATCGGGGATGACACGGCGCGACGTGGCCCTACCACCGCAGCAACACCATGATCGGCCGCCTTCGCATGGGACACAGCACCCAACACGTCAAGTCAACCCACCTGCGAACGCTGGCCGTGATCCCGAAGCGGAATCCCGCGAAACTTGATGTGTCGAGCGTACAGGGCTATGCTCAAGTAGTGCCTCGGTCCGGGCAACTCAATCCATCGGATCCTGGACGAACTCGGTGCTGGCCTGTCTGCAGGTGGACCCCGGGGCTCGGCGGCAGTCGCCCTGGAAAAGAAAGAGAAGGCACGATTTTTACGCCAACAGACCGACTGCTTCAGACGACGACGAGTGGAGTGCGCGAGGAAGAGGAGACAGCAGATGCAACGCGTCGATAGTCAGCAGCAGAGCAGGACTCTCCTTCACGCGACCGTGGTGCACGACCATTCACTCCGCTCGGTGGAGAAGTAGGTAAGTGCAAATACATACATACTGCTTTGAAACTGAAAAATAAATACTGTTTATCTCAGCCAACGAAGTCAGATGCAGCTTGTAGAATTGCATGAGCGTCCGTCCGTGCGTCCGTCCGTGCGTCCGTGCGTCCGTCCGTGCATCCGTCCGTGTGTCAACAGTTATGGCACAAATCTTAACCGCTCGACGTACGGTCTTGATATTTGGGACGTCGGGGGGGGGGGTCGCAAAAAGGACTCGGGATGTCGAATTTGGGAGTCAAGGGTTAAAGGTCAATGTGTGTCAATGGAGGGGGAATATTTCCCCCTTGACTTAAGGTATAGGAGGAAATACGGAATTGCGGCACAAATCTCAACGGCTTGACCTATGCTCTTAATATTCGATGTTTAGTGTGATGGGGAGGAAACCCATCACCAGCGCGAAACTGGAGGTCAGAAATTTTTTGAGGACATGGTCTAACGGACCGAGTGAAAAACCGTTTTGTTTCAGCGCTGACCTACCATTTTTATCACTTTATTGAAAAGACAATGAAATGTGCTTTCCGCTCACGTGTGAAGAGTAAGTGTCTGATAACCCTTTGACCCTCAAGATGAAGGGTAAACACGGATTTGTTGACTGTTAACAAAAGACTGAACTGCTTTTGCTATTAGAGCCACATTTTGACATAACGTTTCGTGACACTCGTGCGATACATCAAGATTATCGGGAGTATGGCCACAGTTGATGGCGTAAGCCTGTGAGTTCGGCAAGATGTATATTTGACAATTTCATTGCCCAAATCATTCACGTAGACCTTTTTGTAGCAAATTCGGCCGTACGTCTTACTTTTAGGACTAGAATTGTAGCATGCACCCGTCTAAATCATGCACCCATGCTGGGTTTTTGCACTTTTTATTTTTTGCAAAAAACTTTTGCTGCTCACCGAGTCGTTGTTAATCACTCTCCTGCATTCTGCACTGAAAGTAGTTATCGAAAACCACGTTTTTGGTGATTCTATAGCGTAAACACTCACCCCACGGCTCACTTTAAGGTGTTTTCCAACAGTAGAGGTCGTCTATAGGCTGCAGGCCTGATTAAGCAGTACACAGAAAATAATTAAAAATACGTAAACAGTTGCTATCAATACGCAACATGCATTTTATTCATGCAAAATCACTGCACAATATCCGTACAAGCTTTACTCGAAACATTTGCCAGCTCTATAATGCGAAATTCCACCATGTTTGTCGGGTACCCCTCAACTCTCAAACGTGGCTGCCTGGTCACCATGGCTACGGCACCCCACGCATTTGCACAATTTTTCCACAAAACCGATTGAAATTTCAATTCTTTGAGTTTCCAGACGTCTATTGGGCATCCATCTCGCGTGTGCAATGCACATTTCTGCACTCTAATGACGAAATGTGCCACATAAAATTCGAGAAAACTGCTCTTTTGTACACGAGAAAAAGTGCGAAGTGATAGTAGAAGAATAGTGGTGAACAATTGCTTCCTGTTACACGCCTCCTATACATGAGGTTTCCAACGAGCATAATGCGACGCGACACTGCCATTCCAAGGCTGCGTCATTGCGTCACTATGTCATACTAACGCTGTGGTATTGCATCATTGCTTCACTGTGTCATTCCAACGCTGCGTCATTGCGCCACTGCGTCACTGTCATTCTAACGCTGTGGCATTGCATCATTGCGTCACTATGCCATTCCAACGCTGCGTCACTGCGACACTGTCATTCTAACGCTGCGTCATTACATCATTGCGTTACTATGCCATTCCAACGCTGCGTCACTGTGTAACGTACAGTAAGATACGCAGCAGACGCGTTCGTTACGAGCGTACGTCATCATGACGTCATAAGGTGGGTGAACTCGGGTAGTTACGAATGATATAAGAGGTCAGCATCAGCCGGTTTCTACAATCTCCGCGGTCGATCGTAAGTATCAGCTAGAAATTAAAACGAGCTTTGTAAACTAAAATTCAGTGAGAACCCTGCGTGACTATTTACCTGCCTGTATGGTCACACCAGTCTAACCATGTAAATTCATCACTACCTTACTGTATTGTCATTGTCATACAAGCACGACGTTACGTGTAGTATTCTTCCCTTGATCATTAAAAAAGAGTTGTTTCAGTGCGTTGTTACGTGGACGCGCATTCATCTAAAGAATTGTGACCACCGTGAATTGTTACCTTAGTATATTGTTGCCTCAATGAATTGTTACTTATATCAATTGTTACCTATCTGAATTGTTACCTGGGCGAATTGCTAGCTATGCGAATTGTTACCTGGAATGATTAGCCGCTCTGTGACCTGTGATGCGTGCGTGAATTCTTACGTGCTAATATATAAGCGTCGTTATAGGTGTGCAGGTATATGACCGGCTCCCCTGCCTCAGCAGCAGCAGCAGTAGCAGCAGTAGCAGCAGCAGCAGCAGCAGTCACGCTCACCTTCTCCCTCCCCTCCTCCCCCGCGCGCACGCTCACCTTCTCCCCCCCCTCCTCCCCCGCGCGCACACATAATGAGCAGGTAAGGGGCCGACCGGAGAGAACGGCCGTGTTTACCTGGCTGCGGACCCGCGGGTGCTCTAATACCGTCAATGCTCCCCCCACCCACCACCACCACCGGTCAGTCACTGACCCCTGCGGCGGCTGCGGCGGCGGGGGGGGGGAGCGAGCGGCTAATGCACATTCTTATCTCTGTTCTCTCTGACCGATGGCCAGCAGCTTTGTAAGGCGGCGGCGGGGTGGGGGGCGGAATGCCGGACAATGGACTAGCCGCTTACTGCCGTGTTGATGCGCGATGAGAGATGAGAGCCTGTAAGCTAACAGCATTACTGCCTACCTCTACTCACACTCACAGCCAGGTATACACGCACACACACACCCAGGTATGCACGCGCGCACGCCCAGGTATGCACGCGCGCACGCCCAGGTATGCACGCACGCACACCCAAGTATGCACGCACGCACTCCCTCTCCCGATCACACATTCACCCAGGTATGCACGCACGCACACTCACCGACACTCACACATACACCCAGGTATGCACGCACGCACACTCTCTCCCTCCACTCACACACACACCTAGGTATGCACGCACGCACACTCACACGCTCAGGTATACGAGCGACGCGACATCTCCCCTGTGCGTTAACAACAGACATAATTCAGCAGTGCAGTGCACTGGTCATCACCGTCCCACGCTATTGCTACTACCAGGTCACGCTACCGCCTACACTTATACTCCACTTCACTCTCGTTGGTTGACCACCATGGTTGGCCATGGTTGTCTGACCACAGGTTAATCTGATAGCGCTATAAGCGAGTGCACTATAACTATGGTCAGTATTGTGCTGAGAGTGTGTGCTTTCGATGTGGCCATCTAGGCAAGTTGGCGGATCTACAGTAACCCACCCTAACGTACGTGTACAAGCCTATCGCCACTCTGATGGTCGCCATTACGATATTCTACACACCCACACATCCCTGCATCCCGTATCCTAGCAGCAGCAGCAGCAGCAGCAGCAGCAGCAGCAGCAGCAGCAGCAGTAGCAGCACTAGCAGCAGCACTAGCAGCAGCAGCAGCAGCAGCAGCAGCAGCAGCAGCTGCGACTGCAGCGGTCAACCTTGCAATCACCCGTCACACGTAGCAGCGGTGACTCCGGCGACGACACGGCGGCGGCGGCGGCGGCGGCCGCTGAGTGGCGCTGGCAGGACGCGCCGACGTTCATTGCCGCTAAGCTGGTCTGCGTGCTGGGCTTGCCTGTCAGCGTGCTAGTTCTGCTCGTCGCTCACACGCTCGCCCGCAGTGCCGACCTCGCCATGCAGCTACAGCAAACCGACGACAGTCTCGCACAGATGCAGCACGTCGTCCAAGTTGTCGGCAAGCTGCAGCTAGAGCGAGGCGTCGCCGCGGGACGGCTCTGTGACGCTGACGACAGCGCCGCGTGGCGGGCGGATCTACGGCGCGCGTACGCGGCCAGCGATGCAGGAATCGCGGCGCTCTCAGCCTGGCCGGCTGACGGCTGGAGGAACGCAAGCCTCGGCTCTAAGCGCTCCTTTACAGAGAAGCTGCAGGGACACCGGCGGGAGACCAGTAACGCGGCCGTGCCCGTGGAAACCTCGCTCCAGTTCTATAACGTCGCCATCGACGCCCTCTTGCGGTGGGGCAGGGCGAACGTCGTCACGGCTGCGGCCGACGAGCTGTTCTGGCGAGCGACGGTGAGCAGCTACGTCGCTCTACGTGCGATAGACGCCATCAGCATGAAGAGAGCTGTCGGCCTGTGCTTCTACGTACGCGGTCACGTGGCGCCGTTGCTATGGAAACAGTTCGTCGCTGCTGACATAGAGGGCGAGCGACTGTTGAACGAGTCGTTTAGTTACGAGCCGCTAGATGTCGCTCACTACGACCGCCTCGTCTCTGAATCCCGTGATCTGACGATCGGCGACCCCGCCGCCGTCGCGCGGGAGATGACGGAGCGGGTCGTGTACGAGAACGAGCCGACAAGCGCGCGACGACGACGACGGCGGCACAGCCGACCGACGGCGCGGCGCTGGTACGACGCCATGTCACGTGACCTGAAGCTTGCAGCTGACACTGTTGGCTGGGCCGACAAACAGATGCGACGCACCATCGGCGCCAAGAAACAGAAAAACACCCGCAAGGTGGCGCTAATGACGACCGTGACGTCACTGGTCGTCGTCGTCTGCGTCGTCACCAGCGTCTACTACCTGTACGCCAACCTGACAATCGTCGGCAAGATCAAAGTGTTCGCGCGAAGAGTCGCAGGTAACAACATCAAACACACGCCGCTTTTCATATTTATCATAAAAAGATGTTCTATTGATCTATGGTTAGACTGATTCCTACGTCCTCGCGGCTGTAATCATCGAGTTAGCTTCAACGACGGTGGCACCAATCTAGCCATGTATGACAAAAGGTGTTACATCGCAATAGAAACGGCTAAAGATACGATCAACCCCCTACTGACTGTATATTTAGTGTTTTCACGGATAGAATCTTGCTTATCTTCCCCTCTCCTTGCTTGAATTTCACCGCGGCACTGACAGCAAGTGTCATGGTTGCCCTCTTTACTAGCCGTGGTTACCCTCCTTACTAGCCGTAGTGTTACCCTCCCTTAACTACGGCCCGTGGTTACCCCTATTTACTGAAGCTGTGGTACCGCTCGCTTACTAGCGCGTGGTTACCCTCCTTTAACTAGCGCGTGTTACCCCTCCTACTAGCGCGTCGTTACCTTCCTTACTAGGCCGTCGGTCTTTACCCTTTTACCTAGCCGTCTGGTTACCCTCCTTAACTA
>NW_014580440.1:0-2568 GCF_000485595.1 Priapulus caudatus | reverse complement strand
GTGGTTTCCCTCCTTACTAGCCGTTGTTGCCCTCCTTACTAGCCGTGGTTACCCTCCTTACTAGCCGTGGTTACCCTCCTTACTAGCTGTGGTTGCCCTCCTTACTAGCCGTGGTTACTCTCCGTACTAGCCGTTGTTGCCCTCCTTACTAGCCGTGGTTACCCTCCTTACTAGCCGTGGTTACCTTTCTTACTAGCCGTGGTTACCCTCCTTACTAGCCGTTGTTGCCCTTTTTACTAGCAGTGGTTACCTTCCTTACTAGCTGTGGTTACCCTCCTTACTAGCCGTTGTTGCCCTCCTTACTAGCCCTGGTTGCCTTCCTTACTAGCGGTGGTTGCCCTCTTTACTAGACGTGGTTGCCCTCCTTACTAGCCGTGGTTGCCGTCCTTACTAGCTGTGGTTACCCTCCTTACTAGCCGTGGTTACCCTCCTTACTTGCTGTGGTTGCCCTCTTTACTAGACGTGGTTGCCCTCCTTACTAGCCGTGGTTGCCCTCCTTACTAGTCGTGGTTACCCTACTTACTAGCCTTAGTTACCCTCCTTACTAGCTGTGGAAACCCTCCTTACTAGCCGTGGTTACCCTCCTTACTAATCGTGTTAACCATTCTTACTAGCCGTGGTTAGCCGTGTTACCCTCCTTCCTAGCCGTGTTACCCTCATTACTGCTGTGGTCTGCGGGCGCCCCTTATGAGCCGTGGTTACGCCTCCTTACTAGCCGTGGTTAACCGTCCTTACTAGCGGTGTTACCTTGCCTTACTGAGCCGGTGGTTGTCCTCCTTACCTAGCTTGTGGTTACCTCCTTACTGACCGTGGTTGCCCTCTTTACTAGGAACTGGTTGCCCTCCTTACTAGCCGTGGTTACGCGCTCCTTACGATCCCGTGTTGCGCCTCCCTGTACTTGGCCTGTGTTGCCACCCCTTACTGAGCCGTGTCCCCTCCTTTAACTAGCCGTTGTACCCTCCCTTACTACCGTGTTACCTTCCTTACTAGCGTGGTTTCCGATCGCTTACTAGCTGTGGTAGCCTCCTTACTAGGCTGTGGTTACCATCCTTACTTGGCCCGTGGTTGCCCTCCTAACTGCGGTGGTTACCCTCCTTAACTTTGCCGTGTTGTCCTCTCTTACTAGCCGTGGTACCCCTCCTTACTAGCTCGTGTGTTCCCTCCTTACTAGGCCGTGGTCTAAGCCTCCTTACTAGCGCGTGGATTACCCTCTCTTAACTAGCCAGTAGAACCTCCTTACTACCGCTGATACCCTCGTCTTATTCAGCTGTGGTTACCCTGCCTTAACTAGCCCAAGTGGTTACCCTCCTTACTGCTAGGTGGTTTCCCTCCGTTTACAGCCGTGGTTACCCTCCGTACTTAAGCCATTGTTGCCGTCCTTTACAGCGGTGGTACCGCTCCTTACTAGCGCTTTCGTTACCCTCTTACTAGCTGTTGGAAACCCCTCACTATAACTAGGCCCGTGGTTCATCCTCCTTACCTAATCGTGGTTACCCTGTCTTTACTAGCCGTGGTTCCCTCCTTACTAGCTGTGGTTTTCCCTCCCTTCACTAGCCGTGGTTATCATCCGTACTAGCGCGTTTGTTGCCCTCCTTCGTAGCGGTGGGTTACCCTCCTTAACTAGCCGTGTACCCTACCCTCCCCTTACTCGCCGTGATGTAGGTAGCCCGTCCTTAACTAAGCCGTGGGCTACCTCCTACTAGTCCGTGTATCCTCCGTACTAGCCGTGGTTACCCGCGCCCTGCCTTACTAGCGTGTGGTTACTTTCGTTACTAGCCGTGGTTGCCCTTCTTACGTAGCCTTGTTCTGGCCTCTCGTACTAGCCGTGTTACCTCTTAACTACGGCGTCGGTTACCCTATGCTCCTTCACTCGCCGTGATTATAGCCGTGGTTGCCCTCCTTACTTGCTGTGGTTGCCCTCCTTACTTGCCTTGGTTGCCCTCCTTACTAGCCGTGGTTACCCTCCTTACTAGCCGTGGTTACCCTCCTTACTAGCCGTGGATACCCTCCTTACTAGCCGTGATTACCCTCCTTATTAGCTGTGGTTACCCTCCTTACTAGCCGTGGTTATCCTCCTTACTAGCTATGGTTACCCTCCTTACTAGCCGTGGTTACCCTCCTTACTTGCTGTGGTTTCCCTCCTTACTAGCCGTGGTTACCCTCCGTACTAGCCGTTGTTGCCTTCCTTACTAGCGGTGGTTGCCCTCCTTACTAGCCGTGGTTACTCTCCGTACTAGCCGTTGTTGCCCTCCTTACTAGCCGTGGTTACCCTCCTTACTAGCCGTGGTTACCTTTCTTACTAGCCGTGGTTACCCTCCTTACTAGCCGTTGTTGCCCTCCTTACTAGCCCTGGTTGCCTTCCTTACTAGACGTGGTCGCCCTCCTTACTAGCCGTGGTTGCCCTCCTTACTAGTCGTGGTTACCCTCCTTACTATCCGTGGTTGCAATGTTACGACCCGAAAGTTGTCACAACGTTACGACGCGAAAGTTGTTGCAATGTTATGACCCGAAAGTTGTTGCAACGTCACGACCCGAAAGTTGTCGCAACGTTACGATGCAAAAGTTGTT
>NW_014580439.1:15694-17242 GCF_000485595.1 Priapulus caudatus | reverse complement strand
GCTCGACATTTCCCCGTCGATTCTAGTTTAGAGCTTCATCTCGCTCCTCTACCGCTTACTTACGCTCTGCTCTTACTATCTTTCTCTTTCACTGTATCATCTCCTCGGGCTCCACCCTTCGTTCTTCTCTTCTCTATTCATCTCCCACTAGATTCTTCCTCTCCTCTCTCCCTCTCGCGAATTTCCCCTCTCTTCGCTCTCTAACTATTGCCCCTCTCTCCTCCCTCTCTCCCTCTTCCCTCGCTCGGCTATCTTCCTCTCTCTCTTATGTATATATATTGCGCCGGCTCTTTATCTATCCGGCACTTGCGCTCTGGTGCGATTCGCTGAATCTGGCCTTTAGCGTGGCGCTGGGCGGGGGACGGACTTGCACGTACCACAGATTACAAACATTGAGACAATTCACGTGATTTATCAAGCGATATAGAGCCGATTTGTAGCAGCATGCAAGTCCCCCCGTCGTACGAACGAAGTGCACAGCCCGCGACGGCAGCAGCCCCAGAGCACGAGGCGCCGATGTCAATTATTGGCACTGCTAGCAGTTGCTGCGTGGGGTTTCAATGCGTTGACATGCAGCGAAGATTGCCAGGTCACTAATTGACTGGTCCAAATGGATGAGCCACCTTCAATTGTGCGCTGTTTCTAAAAGGCTTTGTATAGTGCGCGACAGACGCTGAGTGCTGGCCTTTATTTGTACAATAAACAGCGTAGCATGTTATAGACTTTCACTGATCTCATTATATATATATATATATATATATATATATCGCTGTGTTTAAGTCACACGCCCCGTAAATAGTATTTAGCCGTTTAGTGTTAGTCCATTACCATCATGTGATCTGTTGTGTGTGTGTGTGTGTTTGACGCTTTATGCGCGCCTGCTGCTGTTGTTGTAACAGTTTAATATGCTATTTGCCTAAAGTGAGCAATTTTAGGCACGTGTGTAAGGCACGCACTGTGTAAGGTAAGCGCAGTGAGGGACACGCCGTGATGTGCGGTGAATGGGGAATGGTGGTTGGTGCTCGGGTATGTTCGTGAAGGCTCGGGTATGTTCGTGAAGGCTCGGGTATGTTCGTGAATGCTCGGGTATGTTCGTGAATGCTCGGGTATGTTCGTGGATGGTCGGGTATGTTCGTGGATGCTCGGGTATGTTCGTGAATGCTCGGGTATGTTCGTGAATGCTCGGGTATGTTTGTGGATGCTCGGGTAAGTTTGTGGATGCTCGGGTATATTCGTGAATTCTCGGGTATGTTCGTGAATGCTCGGGTATGTTCGTGAATGCTCGGGTATGTTCGTGAATTCTCGGGTATGTTCGTGAGGGAGAGTGTCATGAACGATGACGATCTGTTACAAACGTGGCGTGAAATTGCAATCGCGATTCTGCCTGACATCGCATCGACGTTAACCGTACAGTCGCCGCCGAATACCTCACCGACTCAACCGTGCTGCGCAAAATAAGTTACGGGTGTATGCGCGCGCGCGGGTGCGTGCGTGCGTGCGTGTACGTGCATGCGTGCGTGTACGTGCGTGCGTGCGTGTACGTGCGTG
>NW_014580439.1:13103-14778 GCF_000485595.1 Priapulus caudatus | reverse complement strand
CCCGTTCTCTCTCTCTCTCTCTCTCTCTCTCTCTCTCTCTCTCTCTCTCTCTCTCTCTCTCTCTCTCTCTCTCTCAGTTTGCGCATTTCTCTAAGTCGGGTGCATTGTAGCCGTGCCACAGTCAATGAATGCCCCGGTGTTGCTGCTACTGCTGCTGCTGCTGCTATTGCTGCTGCTGCTGTTGCTGATGCTGTTACTGCTGCTACTACTGCTGCTGCGACTACTGCTACTGCTACTACTGCTGCTGCTGCTGCTGCTGTCGCTGCTACTGATGTTGCTGTTGCTGCTACTGCTGCTGCTGCTGCTGTTGCTGTCGCCGCTGCTGCTGCTGTTACTACTGCTGCTACTGCTGCTGCTGCTGTTGCTACTGCTACTGCTACTGCTGCTGCTACTGCTGCTGCTGCTGTTACTACTGCTACTGCTACTGCTACTGCTACTGCTGCTACTGATGTTACTGCTACTGCTACTGCTGCTGTTGCGGTTACTGCTACTGCTTCCTCTCTCCATCACACACATTATATGGGGGATCACGCCCTCCTCTCTCTCTCCAGCACTCTCTCAGCCTGCGGGTGTTGCTAGCCTCATGCTGCCCCCTGCTGTGACCTCAGCTACCCTGCTACTGCTGATGCATGCCTATACACACATAGAGGCGATCCCCCACCACGACGATGGCTACCTCCAGTAGTAGCAATAGCGGTAACAGCAATAGCAGCGGTCATGGCTCCTCTATAATGTGTGTGATGGAGAGAGGAGGTCATGCCTCCTGTATAACGTATGTGTGATGGAGAGAGGAAGCGTGACCACTCTGTGACGGGTGGGGGGAGGGGGGTCGTAGTCATTCCTTGACTTGTGAGCGAGAGAGAGAGGGGTCATGGCTCCTGCGTGATGTTTAGAGGGTGGAGAGAGGGTGGCGTGATCCCTGTATAACGGGTGGGGAAGGCAGCCATTCCTTGACATATAATGGAGATATGCTGCTTGCATTGCGTGTTGAGCTGGGAGATAAGTGTAGGAGTGACAGATAGGTAGAGGATGGGATGTGTTCGTGACAGAAGCAATGATTGCAGACGGTTGACACGATTACTTCATACAGGGGAAAGAACGAAACCACACTGTCTACATGTGTCCATGTTTATATGTTTACATGTTAATACGTTGATAGGGATACATGTTTATATGTTTACATGTTTACATGTTTACATGTTGATATGTTGATATGTTTACATGTTTATATGTTGATATGGATATGTTGGCATGTTTACATGTTTAAAAGATGTACAGGCAAGCGTGGTTGCGAATACATATCGTATATCGTGCGTGCGTGCGTGCGTGCGTACGTGTATGTGCGCCTGCGGGTGTAGTATGCGCATGTGTGGTACCAATATTATCGCGTTCTGAGTCTTATGCACAGTAGAACACATCCCATCCTCTACCTATCTGTCACGAACACATCCCATCCTCTACCTATTCCTCACGAACACATCCCATCCTCTACCTATCTGTCACGAACACATCCCATCCTCTACCTATTCCTCACGAACACATCCCATCCTCTACCTATCTGTCACGAACACATCCCATCCTCTACCTATCTGTCACGAACACATCCCATCCTCTACCTATTCCTCACGAACACATCCCATCCTCTACCTATCTGTCACGAACACATCCCATCCTC
>NW_014580439.1:0-5048 GCF_000485595.1 Priapulus caudatus | reverse complement strand
CTGCTACCGCCGCTGCCGCGCTGCTGCTGCTGCTACCGCTACCGCCGCTGCCGCTGCTGCAGCTGCATGGACATGTCGGCTGACAGACGTCTGATGCGAACCGACGATGCGCACGTCCTTCCGCCTCTTCTGATCCCTCTATAGATGATAGCTTACGTTTACTACTACACACACATAGCTACACACCTACACACACAGCTATACACATACACTCTATACATACACATACACACACCTACACACACCATACCATACACATACACTCTATACACACACCTACACACACCTACACACACCATACACCAGCACCGCACAACACACAACACACGCCTACACTACACAAAGCACGCACGTACGCACGCACGGCACACGCACGCACACACACGCACACCACGCTACACACACACACACACACACTAGCTACACTACTCTACATCACACCACAAACACACACACACACACAACACACAGCACACACACACACACACGCCGCACGCACGCACGCACGCACAGCACCATCGGCTAACAGCCTACACACACACACAAACACACTTCTCACACACACACACACACACACACACACATACACATTCCACACACACACACACACACACACGGCCCACACACAACAGACACACACACACACATAGCACCCACATACACACACGCACAGGCACACACACACACACACACACACACCCACGCACACTGAACACACAAGGCACACAACACACACAACGCCACACACACACGCACACACACGACACCAGCACACACACACACACAATAATACACAAGCGCGCCTGTCTTTATCATCATCATCATCATCATCATCATCCTCATCATCATCATCATCATCATCATCACATCATCATCATCATCACATATATGAATATTCAGCAGCCGGGCTCCTCGCTGGCTGACGCGGTCGCCTCGGTGACCGGTCGGCAGCTGTGGACAGAACACCAACCACCCGCGTACGTTACAAGGCCGGTCCGTGTCGGCCTATTTACGACTCATGCACCCCCCCCCCACCCCTAACCTAAAATCTCCTACACGCCATCCTCCCTGCCACACTCCTAATATAATTTCGTTTTATGGAGTTCACAGAAGACTGAGTTGGAGATCGGAGCTGAAACGACCGCTGGTTATGTACCAACAACGGGTCCATTTTTCTCGAGGCCGCGCGCGTGCGTGCGTGTGTGCGTGCGTACGTGTGTGCGTGCGTGCTCGAGCCTGTGTTTTTATTTAGACGCGCGGCTCAGTTTCGGCGTTTACTGAATAGACTCGATCGTTGCTAGTTGGTTGTTACATTGTAGACTAATTATATTTTGTAGCAGTATGTTTACATTTACGTTTTAGCAGGTTTGTAGGTACATTGTAGCATATTTACATATACATTTTAGCATATTTACATATACATTGTAGCATATTTACATGTACGTTTTAGCATATTTACATGTCCGTTGTAGCATATTTACATGTACATTGTAGCATATTTACATGTACATTGTAGCATATTTACATGTACATTGTAGCATATTTACATGTACGTTTTAGCATATTTACAGGTACGTTGTAGCATATTTACATGTACGTTGTAGCATATTTACATGTGCATTGTAGCATATTTACATGTACATTGTAGCATATTTACATGTACATTGTAGCATATTTACATGTACGTTGTAGCATATTTACATGTACGTTGTAGCATATTTACATGTACATTGTAGCATATTTACATGTACATTGTAGCATATTTACATGTACATTGTAGCATATTTACATGTACATTGTAGCATATTTACATGTACATTGTAGCATATTTACATATACATTGTATAGCATATTTACATGTACATTGTAGCATATTTACATATACATTGTAGCATATTTACATGTACATTGTAGCATATTTACATGTACATTGTAGCATATTTACATGTACGTTGTAGCATATTTGTACGTATATTGTAGCAGGTTTGTACGTATATTGTAGCAGGTTTGTACGTATATTGTAGCATATTTACATGTACATTGTAGCATATTTACATGTACATTGTAGCATATTTATATGTACATTGTAGCATATTATTTACCTGTACATTGTAGCATATTTACATGTACATTGTAGCATATTTACATGTACGTTGTAGCATATTTACATGTACGTTGTAGCATATTTACATGTACATTGTAGCATATTTACATGTACATTGTAGCAGGTTTGTACGTATATTGTAGCACGTTATTAATTAAGGACGTTGGATGAGAATTGCTCATTATATTCGTTGACTGACATAGCGAGGGCGGGAGGGTGGCCACCACCAGGGGTCTCCGCCTGAGGCGTGTGCTTTTTGCAAATTAACGTCCAAATAACGTCTGTGAAAAGAAATAAGATTTTTTTTATCCGCAAATAAAACCATCGAATTTCGCGAAACGACACTATATATGCGAATTAACTTCTCAAACAAAAAACACAGAGAGAGAGAGAGAGAGAGAGAGAGAGAAAGAAAGAAGAGGAGAGAGGGGAGAAGAGACGAGAGACAGAGAGCAGAGACAGAAAGAGAGAGAGAGAGAGAGCGAGACGCGAGCGCAGAGTAAAGAGAGAGAGAGAGAGAGAGATGAGAGAAGAGAGAGAGAGAGAAGAAAAGGAAAATGACGAGAGAGAGAGAGAGAGAGAGAGAGGAGACGTTAAACTTCCTGCTAACGCGTTGAGGTTTTTGCCGCGCTTACATGAAACTCCGCGTCTGGCCGCGCGCGTTTGATTGGCAAAAACCATCAACGACAACCGTCGGGTGATAACCAAACCAGCACCCATCCCTCGCGGCGCTCTAACCAACCCCCACCCTTAAGTCAGACCCTCACGAGCACACACACACACGCACACACAAGACGCACGCACGCACGCGCGAGCCGCACACCACACACACACACCACTCATACACGACACTGTTCGTCCCCCCACCGCCGTACCACACACACACACACACCCACGCACCAGGAGATTGCTTAGCCACGCACGGCACGCACGACAACACACACATACCCACGCACGTGTCGGTGTGGGTCACGACGCGCGCACACGCACGCACACACGCACGCACGCACCGCACGCACGCACGCCACACGCGACACACACAACGCACATCACTACATCGCTCACACACTACACACCCACATACACTACACAACGCACAC
Organism: Priapulus caudatus; assembly: GCF_000485595.1. NCBI lineage: Eukaryota > Metazoa > Priapulida > Priapulimorpha > Priapulimorphida > Priapulidae > Priapulus > Priapulus caudatus. The sequence goes on along the minus strand of NW_014580439.1, from coordinate 1,844 downwards.
ACACACACACACATATTAGCATCACATACACACACACCACACACACACACACACAAGACACACCACACACGCACACCACAGCACATACACACACGTGCACACACACACACACACACAACACACACACACCCACCCACACGTACGCCACACGCACAACGCAACAACGCACTTCACACGCAGCACACAGGCCACCCACACACACCACACACACACACACCACACATCACACAGCATCCTGCACACACGGTCACGGCTCGGCACCGCGCGCGCGCAAAACAGCACGCACAAGTGTACGCAGCACACCACACGCACCACACACACACTCACACACACACACATACCCACCCCACACACATCCAACACACGGAACATCAACCCACACATACACATACAACACACACACACACACACACACACACACACACACACACGCCAGCCACACCGTCACAACACACACACACACACACACACACACACAGCAGCACACACACACACACACCACATCACACACACACACACACACGCACACACACACAGCTGGTTCTTCAAGCAAACGCCGACGAGCCGTGGGATTATATTTCCAGAAACAAACGCTCACAAAAGTTGCCGGAATGTGAACTTAAGAATCGCTGCATTGCGAGCCATTCCACGCGAGGAGAGAGAGAGAAGGAAGAATGAATGCGATGCGATACACGGCGGCGGCGGCGGCAGCAGCAGCGGCAATCAACAAAAGCTGATCAACTGCTGTCGAATGTCGACAACAACGACGATAGCAAGAAGAGAATGAAGAAAAAACTATTGCTGAAGAAAGAGGAAGAGAGAGAGAGAGATAGAGAGAGAAATGTGGATAGTTAAAGAGAGGGAGAGAAAGAAAGAAAGAGAGAGAGAGAGAGAGAGAGAGAGAGAGAAGAGAATGTGGATAGTAAGAGAGAGAGAAGAAGAAAGAGAGAGAGAGAGAGAGAGAGAGAGAGAGAGAGAGAGAGAGAGATGGAAGAATGAATGCGATGCGATACACGCGGCGCAGCGGCAGCAGCAGGCGGCAATCAACAAAAGCTGATCAACTGCTGTCGAATGTCGACAACAGCGACGATAGCAAGAAGAGAATGAAGAAAAAACGATTGCTGAAGAGAGAGAGAGAGAGAGAGATAGAGAGAGAAATGTGGATAGTTAAAGAGAGAGAGAAAGAAAGAGAGAGAGAGAGAGAGAGAGAGAGAGAGAGAGAGAGAGAAATGTGGATAGTTAAAGAGAGAGAGAAAGAAAGAAAGAGAGAGAGAGAGAGAGAGAGAGAGAGAGAGAGAGAGAGAATAGAAAGAGAGCGAGCCTGCTGAAAGAACCGAGGATGATGTATGCGGCTTAGAATTTGCATAATTATATGGCTTCATGGAATTTCGGTCGCCGTACTCCGAACTGCTGCTGCTGCTGCCGCTGCTGCTGCCGCTGCTGCTGCGGAGGCTGAGGCCTAAGCTAACATGACAGACGATGAAGAAGTCTTTATCTATTCGATACACATTAGGAACGCTGCAGTCTTACATACACAGACCTTCACTATCGCGTTCTTGTTCTTCCTCCCGTCTCACCATTCTCATATTCACCTCCTAACTCTCTCTCTCTCTCTCTCTCTATCTTGTATTCTCTCTAACTCGCTCGCTTGCATTTCTCCCTCTTTGTTTCCTTTCTGTCGTTTGCTTTCTCATGAAATGTTTCCCCTTTCTCTAGCGCTATTTATCCTCCTCTCTCACCCTCTCCCAGAGCGTGCGCTTTCTTCTACCTCGCTTTCCCGATCTGTCTCGCTTTTTCTCTTTCTCTCCCTCTCACTCTCTCTCTCTCTCTCTCGCTCTCTCTGA
>NW_014580438.1:16878-17249 GCF_000485595.1 Priapulus caudatus | reverse complement strand
CTAGTCTAGTACTGGAGAAATTAGCGTTTGGATGCGCATTGTGAGCCTTTAAATGATTAATGCTCTGTTCAAAGTTCAAATGGTTACAAATTCGGATTAAAAGAATTCGTATACCCACGCGTGCACGCCTGGCACCATCACACAGTTAAAAAGCTTGTTTTTTTCTTACATAGAAATAAACCATCTGAAATTAGGAATAAAATATTGTTTTTGGATGCAGGCTGTTTCGCCGAGTAACGCGCTGATCGGTTATGCTACTCTAAAATTCAATTTAATCATTGATGGGTTGTTATTATTATCGATATAACCCTTCCCCATGCCGTAGTAAAGATCTTTCCGCTGCAGCCAGACGAGCGTAACTGTATATATAT
>NW_014580438.1:14504-15170 GCF_000485595.1 Priapulus caudatus | reverse complement strand
TTATATATATATACATATATATTTATTTACTTATATATATATATAATATATAGATAGATAGATAGATAGGTATCCATCTCGATATGGTTGCGGACTGTTTAAACCGTCTTAGGTGCACGCATGCCCCCATACAAGGCTGATGCTGTTGCCTTTTCATGGCTTTCCAACACCAAGACTTGTGGTCGTCATTGTCATTGCTGTCTCCCTGCTAGACCCGCTACCGATGGCCATGCATGTGGCACCACGTCAGCTTTTTTTACTAGCAGGTGGCGCCACGTGTGATATTTTTACTAGCAGGTAGCGCCGCATGTAACCGTGTCCCCCACAGGTGGCACCACCAGTGACCCAACCAGCTACTGCGGTAGCGAGGGTCCTTGCAAATGCTGGCAGCGCCACCTCCTGTCCCACCATCCGCAGCCCCCCATGAAAGAGCGTCCGCTCCACGCTTGCCGGCGGCAACCGTGACTGCAACAGCAGCAGCAACCGCAGCATCAACAACAGCAGCAGCAGCGACGACGCCACTACTACTACTGCATCGCCATCGTCGTGTAGGGCCACGAGAAGCTAGTCCCGCTCAGCAACATCAACAACAACAGCAGCAGCAGCGACACTACTGCATCGCCATCGTCGTGTAGGGCCACGAGAAGCTAGTCCCGCTCAGCAACA
>NW_014580438.1:10905-13609 GCF_000485595.1 Priapulus caudatus | reverse complement strand
ATACTATATAGCAAATATCTAAGGGGTTGAACGCCCTGCAAAATGTACACGCGCTGCCATCATCCCCAGCTGCCGCTATGCAGCGACGCAGCGTACGTGCGTGCGTGCGTGCGTGCGTGCGTGCGTGCGTGCGTGCGCGGAGAAGAACTATCGGCAGCCACTTTATTACTCACTAGCAGCTCGCTGATGGGCATGCAGCGTATATAGACAGCGGCTCTCTGCACGCGTGGCTGACACACACATAGTAGCTTCTAACCAACGACGATGCGAAACGTGTTAGCCTGCTTTGCTCGCGTCCACACTAGCTCTCTCAAACGAATTGCATTTCAAACGCGTCTGAATTCGGTTGCATTCGGTCGCGGGAACCAAATGCGCGCGTATATACGCCGCTTGAATGAAGCGCGCGGCACAACGCCGTAGAAAGACCACGAGGGCTCCCCGACGATTAAATGCGGCCGAGGTTTTTTATTATTGCGGGTTTGTACGCGTATACCGGTGCGTTTGTATGGGCGCTTTTAACCGCAGCCTCACCTGCTAGAATATCGAGGATTAGCATAAAGGTATCGCGGTACGGAAGATGCCACAGGCTGCAGCCTTTTTCGATTTTCCCCGCCTCTCTCTGCGTCGGTCTTTCTCTCTTTTTTTCTCTCGATATATTTCGCTTTCGTTTCCTCTCCCACCTGCGAGCTCTTTATCGCATCATTCATCCCTCTCTCTCTCTCATCCTTTCCACTGCCAGCAGAAATGCAGCTTCGCCTCGGTCAAAAGCTCGTGTCCAGATCTCGCGCCTCCTCTCTCTCTCCCCCCGCCCTCTCCGCAGCCAACCTCTTCCTCTGTCCTCGCGTGAGCCCTCTCTCCGCCCCTCTTCTCTCGTGCCGTCTACGTCCGCCGTGCGACTCCTCCTCCGGCGCTGCCTCCGAGCGAGGCCAAGGATGAGCGTGACAAGCAACAGCGCACCTAGCGTAGGACGTAGCGCCCGACGGCGGGCCGCTTGTTAGTCTGTTTACCGTGACGGACGACTACTGGTCGGATGTATGTTGTTGACAGCGGTCTGAGTGCCATAAGAGGGTGAAGACACCTTTCCAGTTACTTAGGTAAAAAAATAGTGTAATTTTCACTGTTTAAACTTGCGGACTTTGGGTCTTCTCGCCAGCGGCCCCGGGTTCACTCCTTTTATCCCGTTAAGTTTCGGTAAAAGTTTATCAGATGTGTTCCTGATTCTCAGATAATTCATCGTTTTCAACTCACTCGGTGATGATCTTGTATAAATAATTATAATTATATCGTATATATATATATATACGTATCTATAAGTATATATGTATAGTAATATTTAGTAGATATATATATATATAATTAGTTTAATATATATAATATCAGGCCATGGAAATTCAGATTTTTGTGCCTGAGGCCCAGAGGGCTGGTGAACAGACAGTTTTTTTTACGCAAAGCCCTCTACATCAATTGCACCATGTCCTTCTACAATTCTCCTTTTTTTCAACAAATACAGATGAGACTGTTTTACTGACCTTGCGTTTGTCCAAAAAATGTTGTAGCTTTGTTGGCAGTCTGCATAGTAGCTGTTCTTAAATCAGACCTCTATAATGCAGGTCCCATGAAGTCATTAATTTGGCTTATCATGTCTCTCATATACTTTCTCATCATCATCACCTTTCAGATCACTCCGCTCACAACTTCACGGCTGTAAACACAATGAGGCTCCTGTCGAGCGTCGTCTTTTCTTTCGTCCTACACGTTCTGGCCTCTTTCCCTCTGCTCTCTCCAATGCTCTCTTCTCTTATACTATCAATTTCGATCTGCTAAACAAAGCTTAGTTGTGATCTCGGGCGCGCGAGCGCGCGCGCGGTTGTCCCAAGTTCGCAACATCTCGTTCTTCCTCCCTTCCACTCTCGTCTCAGCCTCGGTTTCTTCTCCCTTATTTGCCCCGTACAGAATTATCGAAAACGAAGAGAAGAGCGCGAGAGAACGTCTCGCGGGGGTGGTCTGTGGTGGAGGAAGCTGCAGGAGGAGGAGGAGGAGGAGGAGAGGAGGGAGTGAGGAGGAGGAGGGAGGAGGAGGAGGAGGAGGAGGAGGACAAGGAGGACAAGAAGGACAAAAAGGAGGAAGAGAGAATGAGGAAGGGAAAGATGTGGTGGATAGAATGAGGTGAAGGAGGATGTAGAGAAAGGGGAGGGGAAACCAGAGAAGGTGGTGGTAGTAGAGAATAAGGAGGATGAAAAAGAAGAAGAAGAAGAAGAAGCAGAATAAAAAGAGGAGGAGGAACAGGAGGAGCAGCAGGAGCAGAAGAACGCGAGGCCTTCCTAAAGGAATATGAAGTAGCACGCCCTCAATTCGTCGCGGCGCTGCAAGCGTTGATACGGAATGGATGTGGCTATGTACGGTTATTGTCGCCCGCCCTGAAAGCTGACGATAAAAGTATCATGTGCTCGAACGCCGACCGACATAAAAATCTACGCACGCCAATGCAAGGTGGCGGCTGCACGTGCACGTGTGTAAGCACGCACATGTAGGTTCTAGCGGGAGCGAGGAAAGCTCGTGCGATGAGTAAGAGAGAGGAAGATGAGGGTGGGATAGAGGGTGGAGGGAGACAAATGGAAATTGATATGCAGAGGGAGAGGTGGCGAGAGAGAGAGAGAGAGAGAGAGAGAGAGAGAGAGAGAGAGAGAGAAGAGACTAAGTAAGT
>NW_014580438.1:6863-7314 GCF_000485595.1 Priapulus caudatus | reverse complement strand
TTCTCTCTCTCTTTCTCTCTATCTCTCTCGCGCGCGTTCTCTCTCTCTTTCTCTCTCTCTGTCTCTCTCTCTCTCTCATATGCACGCACACACACGCACACACGCATGATCATACTATTTCTCTATCTCTATCTCTCTGCCTCTCTCGCCGGTGACGCTCAGCAGTAATTGCAGCGACACCTATACGGGCGAGCTACGGCGACACTGTTTACAACTTATTCACTCACGCGAGATCACGCGAAATTGACGCGAGATTTGTCCAGAGGACTCGCAGCGCATGCGCAATAACTAGACACAACTGTTGAAGGATTTTGTCGCGTTACGAATTGATTTCGATGCAGTAATGCTGTGTCATTCTATGCTCTCATTTCCGCTATCTCGCTCTACATCTCTCGCCTCCTCACCCTCTTTTCTCTCTCTCGCTCTCTCCCTCTCTCTCTCTCTCGTTCTC
>NW_014580438.1:4460-5328 GCF_000485595.1 Priapulus caudatus | reverse complement strand
AGGAGGAGGAGGAGGAGGAGGAGCAGAAGGAGGAGGAGGACGAGTAGCAGGAAGCGAAGAATGGTGGGGATGCAGGGAAGAAGTGAGAAGTAGGATGTGGTGGTCATGGTTTAAGCATAGGATAGATGAGGTTACGTATAAAGCCTACGACGAGGATGACGAGAGCTTTGACAACGAAAACTAAAACCGAAGATCAGGATGTTAAAAATGAGCAGAGAAAGATGAGGAAGAGCATGATATGAACGAGAAGCAGAATGACGAAGAGGAACACTCAGAAAAATTCCAAAGGCGAATGCGTGTGCTAACCGCGCATGCGTACGGCGAATGCGTAACCGCGTACATAGAAGCAGGCGAGCACGCGGCAATAGAACTACAGCGGCACGGGAATAGCAGCCGATCGGAGAGTGGTCGCTGTGTCTACGCCGAGCGCACAGACGCGCCGCGAGCGACCCGCCCCCAAGCTGCTGCGGTCAGCCAACCCCTAGCTGCTCGCACGCGCCAACTGTTACCCATTGGTCATGAGGCACGCACACGCTGCATGCTGGGAGGGACCGGACAAGGGAGTGGAGACGGGGGAAGCCACGATGGTGCGTTAAACATATACAAGCAGTGCGTAAGGGGTACACACGCACGCACGCACACACGACCGCACGCATGCCTGCATGTATACATGTTCACGCACGGGCAAACGCTGGCACGCACACACACGCACGCATGTACGCAATTATGCATACACGCTCACACACGGGCATACGGTGGCACGCACACACGCACACGCGTACACACGCACACACACACACACACACACTACACACACACACACACACACACACACACACACACACACACACACACACACGACACACAC
>NW_014580438.1:2190-3348 GCF_000485595.1 Priapulus caudatus | reverse complement strand
TGTGTGTGTGCGTGTGCGTATGTGTATTTCAAAACAGCGGCTATCTTTCTACCCCGCGTACGCGACGCGAGACGGGAGAAGACATATGTTGTTGTCCCGTTGTCGTTCGCTGCATCGAGATGAAAAACACGCGGAATGATGGGAGCGGCCATGTTTATTATGGGAAACGACGGGCGCGGGAAAAACTGCCCCGCTTCTACATTCTATCAGTGGCACCTACTCGTCCCCGTCTCTCTGCGGCTGCCTTCAGAGACGTCAGAAGAGTGTGCTCCATCTCCTCTTCACTACGCAGATGGAGGAGGAGGTGGTGGGTGTGGGGTGAGGGAGAAGGGATTCGAAGGGCACCCAAGGTGAACATCACGTATTTCAGGTTTCGGCATGAACTCGTGGATAAGAGGGTTAAGAATCCTAGCACTAACCCGGGCTGCACTGTAGTGGCGCACGTACAGCCGGGTGTTATTGGGAACGCTGTCCCCCGCAGGAGGCCAACAGGGTGGGGAGGGGGAGGGGGAGGGGAGCGATCCAACATGGATGCCGGTACAAGCAGACGATAAAGGAAGGCGCTTGCATTCACGCGCCTGCGAATCTTACTAGGAGTTCGTGCTAGCATCCACAGACACGCACGCACACACACACACACACACACACACACACACACACACACACACACACACACACACACACACACACACACACACACACACACACACACACACACACACACACACACACACACAAGGATTACGAGAGATAAGAGTCACTAAAGAAGCAGAGTAATTATAGCAGGTTGTAAACGGATTACGTGTGTGCGTGCGTGCGTGCGTGCGTGCGTGCGTGCGTGCGTGCGTGCTTGCGAGTGTATACGTACGGTGCATGTGTGTTCGTGTGTGGGCTTGAGCATATTTGCGTGCGTTCATTCAAGTGTGCGTGTGTTCGTGCGCGTTAGTTTGCGAGCGTATGTGCATGTGCGCGTGGGTGTGTGCGTGCATGCATGTTGTGTGCGTGCGCGCGTGGGTGTGTGCGTGCATGCATGTTGTGTGCGTGCGCGCGTGGGTGTACTTATTAGTGCATGCAGACTCTACAAGGGCTTCACGCATCCGTTAATAAGATCGATCGTATCCACACGATAACGCCGCCAATGCGAATCGAAATATATAT
>NW_014580438.1:0-423 GCF_000485595.1 Priapulus caudatus | reverse complement strand
GAAATGGAGAGAGAAAGAGAGCTAAAGGGAGAGAGAAGGGGAAAGAGATGACATATACATACACACATATATAGCCCCACTAGCAGGCATATATGCCTATCTAATCTAGCACAGCGGTAACCGTGCGGGGTAGAGCGTGCGTGGGAGGTTAGAGTACGCGCACTGCATATAATATATATGCAGCCGTACTCACGACTACTCCTCCTCTATTGTTTATCTATGATCTATTGTCGCTGCCGCCACGTGCGCATGCAGCTAGCATGCTGCTAGCCACGAGCTACGGGCTATCTTTAGAAATCGCGAGACTAGAATGAGGAACAGAAAAAACTACACGTAACCGACTAAACTATGCGATACCTCGTCATTATAGCATCTAGAAAGAGAGACCCGCGGCGTTGTGTGTGTTGTGTTTGTGTGTGTGTG
>NW_014580437.1:17901-18183 GCF_000485595.1 Priapulus caudatus | reverse complement strand
AGGTATAACTAGTATTACTAGTATACTAGTAAATATAGTATAACTAGTATTACTAGTATACTAGTATATATAGTATAACTAGTATTACTAGTATACTAGTATATATAGGTATTACTAGTATACTAGTAGATATAGTATAACTAGTATTACTAGTTTACTAGTATATATAGTATATATATATATAACTAGTATTTTACCAATGCTAGCTTTCTTTATCTCTCAATTTCATCCTCCCTCTCTTGCCATTTCCTTCTTTATTCTCTCGCTGCTCTCTCTCTCTCT
>NW_014580437.1:16470-17255 GCF_000485595.1 Priapulus caudatus | reverse complement strand
TCTCTCTCTCTCTCTCTCTCTCTCTCTCTCTCTCTCTCTCTCTCTCTCTCTCTCTCTGTTATTCTCTATTTCTCTCTCTCTTTCTTGTGCTCTCTATGTTTTTCCTTGTAACAGCATAGTTTTCTATATATTTATGTAGGACACAATGTCGTTCTCTAATTCTGTGTCGCGCTATAGATAGAACAAGTCGGCTGTTGTAACAACCTCTGATGGTCCTTCGTAACAACATAGTTTGCCATATATCTCAACATGTTCTGCTTGCATCTATGACCAATACGACATACGTATATACGCTCTCCTATAACACTATTTGTTATAGNGCACTACGCACTAGGTATCAGTATGATCTCGTTCACTACACGTAGGCTATGCATATAGCTCCTATACATCGCACTACGCACTAGGTATCAGTACGCGCTCGTACATTGCAGGTAGGTGATAGCAGGTGTTAATAATGACAAACCGTTATTTATTACACGCTATTTACTATACGAAATGTTATTTGTCAATATTACCACCTGCCAATACCTCTAGCTCCCATATATCGCACTAGGCACTCGTATAGTGGATACCAGTCTGATAACATATGGGATGTGTCAGGTCATAAAAATCAAACCGCTTTCATTCACACCGGTAGATACGCGTGTATGGACGTGCACGCGTGTGCGCGTATGCGTGCGTATCGAGTGTGTGTGTGTGTGTGTGTGTGTGTGTGTGTGTGTGTGTGTGTGTGTGTGTGTGTGTGTGTGTGTGTGTGTGTGTGTGTGTGTGTGTGTGTAGTGTGT
>NW_014580437.1:13778-15457 GCF_000485595.1 Priapulus caudatus | reverse complement strand
TGTGTGTGTGTGTGTGTGTGTGTGTGTGTGTGTGCGTGTGTGTGTGTGTGTGTGTGTGTGCGTGTATATATGTATGTGTGCGTGTATGCGTAGTATGTGTGTGTATGCGTATGTGTGTGTGTGTGTGTGTGTGTGTGTGTGCGTGTATATATGTATGTGTGCGTGTATGCGTAGTATGTGTGTGTATGCGTATGTGTGTGTGTGTGTGTGTGTGTGTGTGTGCGTGTATATATGTATGTGTGTGTGTATGCGTAGTATGTGTGTGTATGCGTATGTGTGTGTGTGTGTATGTGTGTGTGTATATGTGTGTATGTGTGTGTGCGTGTATGTGTGTGTATGTGCGCGCGCGTGTGTGTGCGCGCGTGTGTATGTGTGTGTGCGTGTATGTGTGTGTATGTGCGCGCGCGCGTGTGTGTGCGCGTGTATATGTGTGTGTGTGGCACTGCCTCGTTGCTAACCCGTCCCCCTCCACCTCTGCATAGTTCCACCTCGTCGGACACAGCTTGGGAGGGCAGGTCGCTGGTGCGGCTGGCTCAGCTCTGCCTGGCCTGCCCCGAATCACCGGACTCGACCCAGCCGCACCCTGGTTCGAGGATGAGGATCCAGCAGTGCGACTCGACCCCACTGACGCCGGCCTCGTCGACATCCTTCACACCAACGGCGGCCCCTGGTGGCTGGGCTACGTAGGTAGGTGGCGGCACCTGGTGGCTGGGATACGTCAATGAACTATAACAATATTGTTATAGTTCAGTGGGCTACTTAGGTAGGTGGCGGCACCTGGTGGCTGGGATACGTAGGTAGGTGGCGGCACCTGGTGGCTGGGCTACGTAGGTAGGTGTCGGCACCTGGTGGCTGGGCTACGTAGGTAGGTGGCGGCACCTGGTGGCTGGGCTACGTAGGTAGGTGGCGGCACCTGGTGGCTGGGCTACGTAGGTAGGTGGCGGCACCTGGTGGCTGGGTCAAGGTTGTAGGTGGTGACACTTGCTGGCTGGGCTACACAAACTGCATGCAGCGCCCCTTCATACAACTCAGTATACCACTGCCACAAGGCTGGTACTATTTTTCAAGTGGGTGGAGCTCCGGGGAAATCCAGAAAATGGCAATCCAACGGCCGTGAAGTCGCCGCCGATTTGATTTGCATGTTTGTTGGTGGACAAATTTAGATGTTTTAAGCTAAATACGCAAAAATGTATCAAAGACAATGTTCGAGAATTAGGTTAGTAAACAGCGTAATGTTTTGAAAGTAGTAAATGGGCTCACAATACGCGCACTATTTCGTATCACTATTTTATCAAATTTCTCATAAAATAATGGTCGGATTTTTAATATCTTTGCAACTTTTATTAGTACAAATCTGATTACATAGAATACGAGTAACCTGGCCGCTGTAAAACTTGTGGTAAAAAAGCGTTAGAAATTGTAACGGAAAATCTACTTGTGGTAGTGGTGAATTGAGCCAGAGCGAGAGCGCCATCTGTCGTGGAGTTTGTGGGCTACGTAGGTAGGTGGCGGCACCTGGTGGCTGGGCTACGTAGGTAGGTGGCAGCACCTGGTGGCTGGGCTACGTTGGTAGGTGGCGGCACCTGGTGGCTGGGTCAAGGTTGGTAGGTGGCAGCACCTGGTGGCTGGGCTACGTTGGTAGGTGGCGGCACCTGGTGGCTGGGTCAAGGTTGGTAGGT
>NW_014580437.1:10992-13282 GCF_000485595.1 Priapulus caudatus | reverse complement strand
CATAGACATAGACATTAGACATAGACATTAGACATAGACATAGACATTAGACATAGACATTAGACATAGACATGGTGCATATAGACCATATAGACCATAGACATGGTGCATATAAACATAGACATTAGACATATAGACATGGACATAGACATTAGACATATAGACATAGACATAGAGATTAGACATAGACATTAGACATATAGACATAGACATAGACATTAGACATATAGACATAGTGACATAGACATTAGACATATAGACATAGACATAGAGATTAGACATAGACATTAGACATATAGACATAGACATAGACATTAGACATATAGACATAGACATAGAGATTAGACATAGACATTAGACATATAGACATATAGACATATAGACATATAGACATAGACATACACATTAGACATAGACATTAGACATAGTGCATTACACAATAAACATTAATAGACATTTTGCTTTGCGTCAGGAATTTCGGCGAGACATGGTCACGTGGATATCTACCCCAATGGCGGCGTTATTCAGCCGGGGTGTAAGAAGCCAGCAGCGGGAGCGCTGGAGGCCATACTTTCCGGCGAACGTAAGTGTGGAATTAAATTGACTACGTGACGAATTTTCTATGGTGTATATTAAAAAAATTTTGTTGCCATTTTTTTTCATGAAAAGTAAGTACTAACGGCACTAAATGTATCGTCAAATTCTTACCTGATAAGATTGTTTCTCAACTAGTTAAAAATCCAAAAAACGTGGACGATTTGATATTATAAACCTGACATTAATTGCTTGCTATGGGCTATGTATGAGTCACGAGTGTATGTTTACATTGAACAATATAGTAAACTAGGAAGTATAATGCAGTTATTTAACCATAAAAAGTGAACAGAATTACTTAAATTTTGTGAAAAAGCGGAATTTTTTTCAAAACGTTTACTATTAACGGTGACGTAATCACTTTAAGACACGCGCGTATGAACGAATCAAGCATACACACGCACGCACGCACGCACACACACACAAACACTCACCACGCACACGCGTACACACACACGTACACACATACACACAAAACACACGCCCACACACATGCACAGAGAGAGAGAGAGAGAGAGAAAAGAAAGAGAGAGAGAGAGAGAGAGAGAGAGAGAGAGAGACACACACACACACACATGTTATAAACGAATGTCAAAAGTGTTATAGAGGTAAGATAAGGGTTGTTGTTTTCGCGTAACACCGTCTCTATCAGCATCTATCTACATCTGTTACTTTCACATGGGTTTGCCGCCATGCAGTCCTGGAGGTGTTTCAAGATTTGGCTGGCTGCAGTCACAAGCGATCGACTGTCCTGTACATAGACATGCTGAAGAAAGGCAGCTGCCCCTACATCGCTGTCGAATGCAACAGGTAAGTACAGTTGCACGCACGCACGCACGCACGCACGCACGCCTGCACGTGCGCCTGTACGTTCGTATCTTATCGGATATAATTAGATTACAGCTTGCATTTCTACTTTTAGTTTACATTTATACTTTTGGTTTACATTTCTACTTTTAGTTTACATTTCTACTTTTAGTTTACATTTCTACTTTTAGTTTACATTTCTACTTTTAGTTTACATTTCTATTTGTATTTTTCTACTCTTACATACAATTCTATACTCGTACATGTTTTATGACTGCCCCCCCCCCATAAGCATTCTGGCGCGGAACAATGTACAAAAATTTACAGGACAGATGCATGGAACTCCCTCTCGAAAAGCAAAAGACAAAAAATCCAGAAAAATAAGAAAAAAGAACACTATTAAAATGTATTACTTTACATTACGTTACATATACAAATACATTACTTTAATACAACTACATTACAGCATTAATGTACATTACTCATTGTATCTCACGTGGTGAAAAAAAGAAAATGGCCACCGATCTCTATAGAAGCATCACGTACTTGTCCGATAAAACTACTCTTGGCGTTTCCCTTCGAGTGGCATGACCGCTATACACAGGTTAACCTGTTATTACCGCTCGCAGCTATGAAGACTTCGAAGCAGGAGCGTGTTCAGAAGGACGGGTCATTGACCTCACTAATGTGGAGAACGAAGGCTTCAGTGGCGCCGGCTATATGGACACCTTTGCACAGACGCCATACTGCGGTAGGTGTGTGCTGGGGTGGAGAGAGAGAGAGAGAGAGAGAGAGAGAGAGAGAGAGAGAGAGAGAGAGAGAGAGAGAGAGAGAGAGAGAGAGAGAGAGAGAGAGAGAGAGAGAGAGAGAGAGAGAGAGAGAGAGAGAG
>NW_014580437.1:7792-8751 GCF_000485595.1 Priapulus caudatus | reverse complement strand
TGGCTGGGCTACGTTGGTAGGTGGCGGCACCTGGTGGCTGGGTCAAGGTTGTAGATGACGGCACCTGGTGGCTGGGCTACGTAGGTAGGTGGCAGCACCTGGTGGCTGGGCTACGTTGGTAGGTGGCGGCACCTGGTGGCTGGGTCAAGGTTGTAGATGACGGCACCTGGTGGCTGGGCTACGTAGGTAATTGGCGGCACCTGGTGGCTGGGTTACGTAGGTAGGTGGCGACACCAAGTGGCTGTATTACATAGATAGGTGGCAGTCCCTGGTGGGTAGGTTATGCTGGTACGTGACGGCACCTGGTGGCTAGGTTCCATAAGTAGCTAAAATGTGCCGCAAAGCAGGAGGAGGAGGAGGAGGAGTAGGATAAGGAGGAGGAGGAGGAGAAAGAGGAGGAGGAAGGGATCGGAGTAAGAGGAATGGGAAGCAGAAGGAGGGGGAGGAGGAGGAGGAGAAGGAGAAGGAGGAGGAGGAGGAGGCGGAAGAGAAGGAGGAGTAGAAGGTGCGTGTGCGTACAAGCGTCTGGCTATCCGACACTCATCGAAATAGACTATCGATACCGAATTTGAATAAATAACTCAATGGTGAATATCAAAGTTAGCGAGAGAAGAAAACCCAAGGGAAGAATTCGAAAGCTTACATGCCATGCCGTAATAACTTCATGATAGACATTAATTGTGCTTTAGACATTAGACATTAACATTAGACATAGACATTAGACATAGCCATTAGACATAGACATTAGACATAGACATTAGACATACCCATTAGACATAGACATTAGACATAGACATGGTGCATATAGACCATAGACATGGTGCATATAGACATAAACATTAGACATAGACATTAGACATAGACATAGACATTAGACATAGACATTAGACATAGACATAGACATTAGACATAGACATTAGACATAGACATGGTGCTGCCACCTACCTACGTAGCCCAGC
>NW_014580437.1:5000-7095 GCF_000485595.1 Priapulus caudatus | reverse complement strand
TTACCTCTTTCCTCCTCGTACGCAGAGTTCTCTATAGGCCTCTCACCTGTCTCGCCCCCCTCTTCATCCTCTCGTCGCCTTCCCCATCAAGAAGTTCCGCCGAACACAATGTACACGAAAACATACTTAAGCTTCTACAGCGACAAATCCATGGAACTAACGGAGGAGACCAGGCCGACCCTCCCTCGTAAACAGCAAAAGACACAAGCAAATCGCAGAAAAAAGTTACATGAAGAAAAAAATGAACATCGTATGCTGATAATGATGATATGTACGCTTTACGACCTGCTGACAGATACGGTTACAGGCGCCGCATAATACAATACATTACTCTTCCAATACAAGACTCACATACCAGCATTAATCGTCACCTTACTCATATGCAATATCTCCGCCGCAGGTGGTGAACAAAAAACATGGCCACTCGATTCTCTAACATCAGAAGACCCATCAACGCCCCTAACCTTGATCCAGACATCTCAACACACTACCCTCTTGGCGTCTCCTTCCCTCTCGAAGTGGCATGAACCTAACGCACCAGGTACCACCCTGTTATTCAACCGCATCCCCGCAGAAGCGTAAACTGACAGACCTTCGCAAGGCACGGCCCGCTAGCTTAGCAACGGACGGGTACACTCTGGGACCATCACTCAATCGTGAGAGAACCGAAAGGCCCAATATCACGTGGCCGTGCCGCCGCTCTATATGGACACCTTTGCCACAGACGCCAATACCTGCGTAGTGATGATGCTGGGGAGTGGAACGCAGCAGAGAGAGAAGGAAGAGAGCAGAGAAGAGCGAGCACGAGAGAGGGACGAGAGAGAGAGAGAGAGAGAAACCGGAGAGAGGAGAGATATAAGATGGAGTGGTATACTATATGGATGTATATAATATCTATATATGTACCAGAGAGAGAGAGAAAAGATCAGAGAGACGAGAGAGAGGGAGATAGATAGAAGAGAGAGAGAGAGACGAGAGAGAGAGAAGAGAGAGCAGAGCAGGAGATAGATAGATGAGAGAGAGAGAGAGAGAGAGAGAGAGAGAGAGAGAGAGAGAGAGAGAGAGAGAGAGAGAGAGAGATAGAGAGAAGCTGGGGGAGTAAATACTAGAAACAGGTAAATATAAGCTTATAAGGTAATAAATATGTACCGATTCCTGATCATGCATTTCAGGCTACCACTACGTAGTCGCAGCTTCGGTATCAGCTGACTCTTCGTCACCTAAAGGGGAAATAAAGCTGACCTTGACCTCCAGCAAAGGTCAACAGACAACAGCATTGCTGGTCGAGTAAGTACTCTGTGACGTATGGTGAGGGCGTGCGTTCGTGAGACAAGAAGCTTCAACAGAAGAAGACGAAAACATATTGTAGAAGAAGAAGAAGCAGAATAATAATAATAATAATAATAAGAAGAAGAAGAAGAAGAAGAAGAAGAAATTTTGGTGAGTGGTGATGATGATGATGATGATGATGATGTCGAAAACGAGCAGAAGAGGAGGAAGAAGAAAATGTTGATGATGAAGCTGCTGCTGCTGCTGCTGCTGATGATAATGATAATGATGATGATGGTGATGATGGTGGTGATGATGATAATAATGATGATGAAGTTGCTGCTGCTGCTGATGATGATGATAATGACGATGATCGTGATGATGGTGGTGATGATGATGATGATAATAATGATGAAGCTGCTGCTGCTGCTGATGATGATAATAATGATGATGATGGTGATGATGATGATGGTGATGATGATGATAATGATGATGCTAAAGTTGCTGCTGCTGCTGATGATGATGATAATGATGATGATGGTGATGATGGTGGTGATGATGATAATAATGATGATGCAGCTGCTGCTGCTGCTGTTGATCACGATAATGATAATGATGGTGATGATGATGATGATGATGATGATGATGATAATGATGATGATAATGATGGTGACGGTGACGACGACGATTATGATGATAGTGACGAGGAATTTTTTAGACAGAGATCAAGCCGTATGTTTCTCTGTAGTAACAAATAAGAGTCACGGACAACGTCAACCCTAACACTAACCATAACACTAAACATAACCCTAACTCTAACCCTAAC
>NW_014580436.1:16142-17258 GCF_000485595.1 Priapulus caudatus | reverse complement strand
ATTATTATTATTATTATTATTATGGAACAGTAGTAAACTAACATAAGTCTATAATTGTTGTCACGTGTGCATAATGAATATTGTATTTGTTATCAGATGTGTGTTAGTTGACAGCATTTTTGTTGATGCCGATTCTCGCACTTAGGGTTAGTCGATAACAATCTATCAACTATTACTATTATATGTCATTATAATTCCGCAAATTTATCTTATTAAAATCATGTTAAAATCAACTGTAGTTTTAGTGTTTGTCTCTCATTGATTTCTACCTTTATTATCTCAGGAGTGAATGTTATCTCAGTGTGCTTTTTTCACCACTGATTCTTTGATATGAAGAGTGGTATGGTGTACCAAGAAAATCTGGTTTAACTCGTGATATAAGCTACAATTTTGTGCTTGGGTTTGAAGCATTTTCTAGAGACGAAATATAGTGTAATAGAACCATTTGCAGAGGCTTAATTACTGTTGTATATATATAGAACAATTTGCGGAGGCTTAATTACTGTTGTATGCTTCCTAGAAAGATAAATTTTTCTATGTGCAGTGCAAATTATTTTATTCAAACGAAAAACTGGCCCACCACTTAGTACAATTTTCTGCGAAATGCGAAATGCAAAATACGAAATGCGAAATCTGAAGCAACCAATCGGAGAATGTGTTAATTGGTCTTGACGAATCGCATGGCCGGTATTAATTACGACAAAGACAAAGATGGCGGCCATCTCGATTACAAACAATGAGGGTGAACACTTTATCTTCATATTCATTGAAAATCGTGGGTTTACGTTGGATAAACAAGCCGCACTATATATATGCGCATCCAAACGCTAATTTCTCCAGTACTACTCTAGCAAATACTTCGTGTCATGCATAATCACACTACCTTATGACAAAATATACTCTACTTCCTCCCATTTCACTGCGCGTTGTCTTATAAAAGTATTTGAAAATAGCTCCAATGTTGTTCAAATTCTCCGATGTTGTTGACACTTTCGCGTTGCTCTGCCAAGCAACCGTGAATCGGTGCTGCGGTACAGCGGTACGGGTGTAGCAAAGATAAAAACGTGGCGTCACCTAACCGATTCTTGGCGAAATTGTTTGGCAAACAATTTAGCG
>NW_014580436.1:14311-15510 GCF_000485595.1 Priapulus caudatus | reverse complement strand
TCTCTCTCTCTCTCTCTCTCTCTCTCTATATATATATATATCTTGCGTAATATACGCACAATGAGCGGTCACTTCTGGAATTTGCTCTTATATTACTACGGGATCTAAAGGACATGAGCGCTTTAAAATATCACGGTTTCTGCGTCACGTTTATTATTTTATGCGCAATAGGTACAAACGCGACAATATACCAACTTCAATTAAAGGAAGAAGCTTTGAGAGGTTGTCTTCTTGAGACGATGATGGTCAGAAGCATGCCTCAGTGTGCATTCTTTTGCGGTCGCACTTGAGGCTGCACCGGGTATAACATGAAGAACACCGCATCAACCAGCAAACAGTGTGAGCTGAGCGCCTACGCAGATACTGACGTCGGCGCTGCAATTGTCACCGCTAACATCTACGACTTCTATACGAAAGGTTAGTAATTATATATCAGTTACGCTGTAATTGTTTCAGGAATATGCGTGAAAACCATTCACCCTCGGAATTAAGATTTTATTAAAAGTCATAACCTCACCGTGACTAGAACTAAAAGAGTAGTTTTCTTATATAGAAAGTATAAACTATTCGACTGGCGTGTTGCTTTTGTTTACTTTTGATAGTAATGTGTCATTTTGCCGCTTTGAGCTAGAGTAGGCCTACCCACATAAAGAAAAGGGCACCTGGATAAAGGGCACGTGCCCACTGCATCAGCATGGGAGCCGACCTCGTCAGACTGGAATCACCAGGAGAAACCGATTTCTTGGTGCCTCAACTGCCACCAAAGTTGTGGACCGGTGGCAACGACATTGCTGTGGACACGCAGTGGGTTTGGAATGCTACTGGAAGACAGATCGACATGTGTGCACCTACCGTGTGGGGTCCTTCCGAACCCACTAATGCAGATAGAGTAGACTACATTATGATTGGTAGAGGCAGTGACGCGTATTCTTCCGTTAATTGGGCACGTCATTATGTTTGTGAGAAATTCCAAGAATAAACGTTTGCATCGCGTCCCCATGCTAATTACATCTCGCTAAATATGTTTTTCGTAATTAGTAATATATAGTAGAGTACAGTACTACATAATTTAACCGCGGTTTATTTATGTGGAACAAGGCTTCTGATTTGGTAAAAAGGGCAAAAAGCTAACCGCAATTAAATTATTTCAACTGCGTTAAAATAATTATTACCGAGTACGATAGCCAACCACACTCGTG
>NW_014580436.1:10363-11597 GCF_000485595.1 Priapulus caudatus | reverse complement strand
AATCATATTTCAGCAATTATTTTTAGGTGTGTGAGTAAACGGTCTTAGGAATTAAAAGGTCACCGTAGCTCGAATTAAATTGTTTGGTTTCATCTCTATAAATTATAAACTATTAAACTGCGTTTGTAATTTTTATTTTATTTTATATTTATTTGGCATTTTTGCTGCGTTGATTCTAAATAACGGTATCGCTTACCCCCAACCAATTACACCCGGATAATTACACCACGGAGAATTCCCCCCGGGACAATTATCGCCATCCGGGGACAATTACTCCCGTACACTTACTACCTGAGCAATCACTAACATCGGTAACCATGTTTCAGTAAACAGCGGAGAATGCCCTGCAGATTTCATGGAATTCCGTGGAAATTGTTACTACATTGAGACACTCAACACGAAGACTTGGCTAGGGGCACGTGACCACTGCATCAGCATGGGAGCCGACCTCGTCAGTCTGGAATCACCGGGAGAAACCGATTTCTTGACGCCTCAACTTTACGCACTCTGGTGGACCGGTGGCAACGACGTCGCAGTGAACACGCAGTGGGTGTGGGTTGCTACAGGAAGACAGGTAGACATGTGTGCACCTATCCCGTGGTTTCCTGGAGAACCTAGTAATCGTGATTTAGAAATCTACATGTATGCAACGGACAAATATTATAGGTTAGGTGATTCTCAGATAATATATTCATGCAATTACGTCTGTGAGAAATCGCCATAAGTCACATCTAGGCGTCTGTTGTTATTTGTGTTTGTTAATTTCTTATTTATTTGTTGTTGTTGTTGTGTATTTGAGGTTAGCGTGTTGTAATTTCGTAAGGGCGCCCGCCATATGCGGTATTTAATTTACGAGTTATTATCGTTCATATTTAGTTTATTCATTATATTCTATTTATTTATTTATTTACTTACAGATGTGTTTTATTATATTTTGTTTTATTCATTTATTTTAATCGGTTATGCCTATTTTTGTTTTATTTAAATTCATATTTACATATTTATCCAAGTAATTAGCTAGTTATTGTAAAAAAAAGCCCGACAATAGGACAGGGGAAGACTATTTGATGCTATCTAGCAGCGTTGCTGGCTTTAACAACGGCTTTGATGATTACTTGATTTATACCCATAAACCATACTTCATTTTTCCCTAAATTTCCCATAAATTTCCCTAAAATTCTCTTCAATCATTGCCAGACAGCCATTATATATTATATAGTAAAAATATATAACA
>NW_014580436.1:6995-8590 GCF_000485595.1 Priapulus caudatus | reverse complement strand
CTACAAAGTTTGATTTCATAAAATAATTTATATTAAAAGTTATGATATCTGAAAGTGGCTACATTGACTCGATTGAAATGATGGTTGCTCAAATATAAACAATATGGCGCCTACGGAACCGCGGCGAAAAGCGTTTATCGAGTTGTTTCTTCGATGAGCAAATATAGGCTTGATAGATGTTTTTATAGTTTTATTTTCAAAGCTAACGTTCAGTTAAAGTGTAGTGAGTTATTAACTGACGTTTTTACAGTGGTTTGTTACACAAATTTACGTGGAAAGTTCGAGGAAATCTCCTTTTAAGTATTACAATATTCTTATAGCTAACGCCGGGGGATATGAAATTTACCTAGGTGAAATTTATTACCGTGAAATTTATTTAGGTATTTTATTATACGCGTGTTACCGTGTTAATATTAACTAGAATTATCCGTGCTATGTATTTCGTGCTAAGATCTCCCCTTATTGAATGGTTCACATTGCCTGTATTTTTTCCAGACTCCATACCGATGCCTACTACCAAAATTAGCCATACGTTTATTTAGTTTTTTTTATTGTTAAATTGTTCATTATTGACAACCCTCATTTTAATGTATAGATTATCTGTGATATTCGTGTTTTCTTAATGTCGTAATCTATCACTGTTATAGTGCTAACATTACATGTAGGTAATGCTCGTGTTTTTGCGTTTGGAAATCTCCCATTATTACAGTAGTACTTAAATTGTCTATAATTTTCGTGAAGAAATCTAACAATACTGTAGTTTAATTTTCAGCGTATAAATCTCGTGCTTTGCTGTGTGTTGAAATCAGAAAATAATTCTAAAGCGTAATTATAATTACAAAGCGTCTTAAAACTGTGTAGTGTATTGGAATCTATGTGGAAAATACGGATTGCTGAAACTATACAAGTGTCCCACAAATGTCCTACTATAGTGTCATACAAATGCCCTACATGTACCTGCCAGCATTCCTGGAGGAAACGCTCCCCATGTAAATGAGCCTTGTAACAACAAGCCCTTACGGCATCAGGATAGACGACAGTAAAAATAAACTCGGCGAATTGTAATTAAACATATTGGAAATAAAACTTTCTTTTAAACCGGTTTGTAATGAAACGCTTCGCCATTTTTCCAACGTCATTATTATCTGCTATGTAATGTCGAGTAGCTGAGTAAAATACGCATTATCTATTAAGATGTATTCTGTATTTTTTTTTAAATTCTGGGACGTCACCTCAGCATTATTCGCGTGGTTTCGTCTGATATGTGGCTGATTGTAAGACAATCTATTCGTACCAACGTACATTCATTATTACTATGACATTATTATTCTTCCATCATCAACTATTCAATATTTGCTATAGCAACAAATACAAACTAAACACAATAAACGACTGTCGGTAGATCGTGCTTCCGTTCACAATTTATAAATTTATTTTTGCAGAACAATACGCGGGGTTTTCGGTTCCATGGCAACTAAAGCAGGTTGTCGCGCGCTTGCGCGGGCCACACGTATCATTGGTATGCATTCAGCAACAACCCTCTACATATAAATATATGTATATATATATATATATATATATATATATATATATAT
>NW_014580436.1:4350-6466 GCF_000485595.1 Priapulus caudatus | reverse complement strand
GATTCCAGACACTCGTCTAGTTTATTCTGTGCATCTCCCCTCCCATTTCTCGCATTTATATATATTTATATATAGTCTATTTAGTCTACAATTATTTTTATTGTATGTATATATACGACTATAGTACTACTACTAGTACTACTACTACTACTGTTGCTGCTGCTTCTGCTTCTGCTTCTGCTGCTGCTGCTGCTGTAGTTGCTGCTGCTGTTGTTGCTGCTGCTGCTGCTGGTGCTGTTACTGCGCCCTCACCTCACCTGGCACTGACTGAGAAGTTGGCGGCGGCAGCAGCAGCAACAACAACAACAACGGAGCCCCCCCTACCAAACTCCCTCCCTCTTTCCCTCTCTCCCTCCCTCCCTCACGAGGGAGCGATCGCCTGAACAGCTCATATCTATTTACAAGTGCATACTCGCCTCTTCTCACTTCTTCCTTCCTTCCTTTCTCCTTTATTCCGTCCTGTCCTTCCTCTCATCTCTTCTTCCTCACCCTTCTTCTTTTCTTCCTCTCTTCTTCCTCACTCTTCATCTCTTCTTCCTCACCCTTCCTCTCTTCTTCCTCGTCCTTCCTATCTTCTTCCTCTCTTCTTCCTCACCCTTCCTCTCTTCTTCATCACCCTTCCTTTCTTCTTCCTCATCTTTCCTCTCGTTTTCCTCACCTTTCCTCTTTTCTTCCTCACCCTTTCTCTCTTCTTCCTCGCCCTTCCTCTCTTCTTCTTCTCTTCTTTCTCACCCTTCCTCTATTCTTCCTCGCCCTTCCTCTCTTCTTCCTCACCCTTCCTCACCCTTCCTCTCTTCTTTTTTCTTTCAACTCATCCTTTCGTCTTTCTTCTTCCTCCTCTCTTCTTTCATCCCTTTCTCTCTTCCTCACTTCTTCCTTCCTTTCCCCTCTCTTTCTTCCTGTTCCCCTTTCCTCCTTTCTTCCCTCCTGTCCTCCCCATCTTCCTCACTTCTTCCTTCCTTTCCTACTTTCTTCCTTCTTGTCCTTCCTCTTTCCTCCTTCCCTTCTTACCTCCTTCCATCTTTCTCTTCCTACCTTCTTCTAACTTTCCCTTCCTACCTTTTTCTATCTTTTCCTTCCAGCTCCCCCTTTCTACTGACTAACTGTGTAAAAGCGCAATTCTAGGACAATCACGAAGAGGCAGCTACCCCCTGATCTCGCATAGAAACTGAAGGTGGAGGAGAGGAGGAGGGGCGGGGGAGGAGGAGGGGGCGGAGCAGGAAAAGTTGGAGGGGGAGGAGGAGGGGCGCGGGAGGTAAGGGTAAGGCGTGGAAGGGAGGACAAGCAAAATTCTCCCTCTCTTGCTCTCTCCCTCCTCTCGCTCTCGCTCTCTCCCTCTCTCTCACTCGCTCCCTCTTTTGCTCTCTTCCTCCCTCTCTTTCCCTCTCTCCTTCCCTCTATCGCTCTCTCCCTCACTCTCTCGCTCCCTCCCTTTCTCTCTCGCTCTTTCTTTCCCTCGCTCCCTCCCTTGCTCTATCGCTCTCTCTCTCTCTCTCCCTCTCTCGGTCTCTTCCTCCCTCCTGGCATAAAAACACACACGGCACACAACATCTACAGCGTAAGGGCGACGCGCACGCATGCACGTACGCACGTACGCACACATGTAATGGAGAAATGTGGTACCGTGAGAACGGTGGCACATACGACCGGTCAGGGACGAACGGCGGATGGCGTACGGCATATTTAGAAGGGGCATATAAATTAACGTCACAGACGGCATGGCCGATAAAGTCATTAAGGGAGGTACGGGGGTTCTCATGGCCGGACGACGGGTGTAACGGCCTCGGCCCGACCCTAGAACAGAGCGAAAGTTGTCAACCAGGCAGTCATTAAGCGACACCTAATGACGGCCCGACAACTGGTCAAGGAGAGCATTGAACCCCGACAATGGGACGGGCGTCGCGACCGGTCGTTGTGGTCACGAGTCGTGCCACGAATCTGGAAGTCTGTTAGGCCGCGACGAACGCGCGCACGGTTTAAAAGAGAGAGGTTTTGGGAGAAACGGGAGTCTCCGACCACCACTTGGTATGTGTATACACTGCTGCTATTCGTGTTTTAGAATAAACCTGTAGTTGTTTACCGTTTACATCACCGTACACCTTTTATCTACGTCTAC
>NW_014580436.1:0-1554 GCF_000485595.1 Priapulus caudatus | reverse complement strand
CGCATCTCTGACTTCTTGAACTCTGAGCACCTGACATCACCCTGCAACCCTTTCTAATGCATCTCATTTTATGTATATTAAACAATGCTTGGCGACACATATACAAACCATATTTTACAACTGTGTAAGTAATTAAGGTCCGGGTGTATGAGAGTGTTTTTAAGCCATCTCATGGCCGATTAAGAGATGGCTATAATGATGCGGATATAGCGTGGCAACCTCTTAACAGCTCGCTCGGCTGTTGGTACGCCACCTAGTCGTCCATATAGACTTAAAATTAGTTCATACATCAAAGCGTTACATTTACATTGTATAATGTGCTATTTTAAACCCATCGCTTGCACAGTGTCGTAATACACTGTATATTCCGTTGACAGTAAGTTACTATGTAGATTTTGCTTGTGAAGAAAAGTTCTAGTTGGTCAGTGTTTTACAATTAGCATATCAGATCACAACTGACACAGTTGAATATAGTGTATAACGTCAACTAACATAATGTGCAAAGACGTATTTAAAAACCTCACTAAATAGAATGCCCATGTTTCTCATTTGATATTCTGGCGTGATATCTCTCTCGTGCATACCTTATTTGTTGTGTTGTTGTACCCGGCGTTGCTCAGGAGAAAACGCCTAGGGACAACTTGGAGAGAAAAACCCGAAACATATAATTACTTAAATCTTAAGATGCAACAGAGTATAACAAAATATGAAGAGGTTAAATAATATTCTGACAAAAACAGTTGGAAAGATTCTATGATTTTATGTTGTCAAGGTCTTCTGAATATACATTGTATAGAAAATGCGCCATGTTATTATGAATATGCTTCTTGAGGTTCTGCGTTGAAGTTGGTTAGTTCTACAACGTTGAAATTGACATTTTCGGGAAAAATCTACGAACATGCTGCAATTTTCGTTCGCAAAAGTACGTATTGCGATGTACGTATTGCGACATGGATGCGATTGTATAAAAACTGTTTAGACGTGCCCGGTACAATTGCGTTTCTGCGAACAAACGGACTGCTGTAATGTTGTAGGCCTATGCAATAACCAGCAAATGGTGGAACTGCAACTGAGGTGTAAAGGTGGACGCCGGACAGTTGGTGCTCATTGCAAATCCTTTCACTTCGATTGTGAATTGTGATTCAAAATTTTCACTGGTCGCAGAATCCCGCAGCAATTTTCCCTATGCTAATATACATGAACTGACGCTCGCGTCGCTCGTCGCCGTTGCGAGCCAAGATATATACCTTCGGCCGATCTTGGGCACTCAATCGACGGCACGTGTGCATTGTAAAATATCATCTACAAGATGCACTTTGCTCGCAGCATCGCGCTCCGGGTTCCGCGTATGCTAATTGTACACGAAGATGGCGCTCACGCGTTGGCACCGTTCACTGCCAAGGTAATTTTCTTCGGCCGTTCTCATACGTTCAAACTGGTTGCGGGCGGGCCGAACCGGAAACCGGACCATATTATAATAATATCTAATATATTATTTATTAAATAAATCTATGCTAAGATGCTGAGATGACTGAAGAAAACTGCATAATATAT
>NW_014580435.1:27375-28426 GCF_000485595.1 Priapulus caudatus | reverse complement strand
TCTCTCTCGCTCTCTCTCTCTCCCCTCTCTCCCCCTCACTCGCTCTCCCCCTCTCTCTGTCGCGCACCAATTATGCTATTAATTAGGATCGCTGTGTCGGCTGCTGCGGCGTGACGTCATCAGGGTGCGTCGTTACAGGTGTGCGGCGCGTCTGTAATGATAGAATCGACGATAGAATCGCACCCCCCCCCCAACCTACCGCCGTCGCAGTCTGCTGCTGCTGCTGCTGCTGCTGATGATGATGATGATGATGATGTTGCCGTTGGTGATGGTGGTGGTGGTGGTGTTGTTGTTGTTGTTGTTGTTGTTGTGGTGGTGGTGGTGGTGATGTTGGTGGTGCTGCTGCTGCTGATGATGATGATGCTGATGATGATGCTGCTGCTGATACTGCTGCTGCTGCTGATGATGATGATGATGCTGCTGCTGATACTGCTGCTGCTGCTGCTGATGATGATGATGCTGATGATGATGCTGCTGCTGCTGATACTGCTGCTGCTAATGATGATGATGATGCTGCTGCTGATACTGCTGCTGCTGCTGATGATGATGATGCTGATGATGATGCTGCTGCTGCTGATACTGCTGCTGCTGGTGGTGGTGGTGCTACTGCTGCTACTGCTGCTACGTGCTGCTGCTGCTACTGAGAGCAGAGAGGGAGATGAGCGCTGCAACGACACCGACAGACACAGAGAAGCGGCAAGGAAAGAGAGAGAGAACAAAGAGAGAGAGAGAGAGCAGAGTCATAGCCGGTCAATGCTACCTCGTGATAGATGGAGAGAAGGGGAGAGGTAGAAGAGAGAAAGTAGAGGAAGAGAAAGAGGTGGCAGAGTTGGTATATATTGACTATCATGTTATAACACTAACAGTTCATATCTCACATCGCACCAGTAAAATTATTGCGTTTGAAACTGGGCGACATACGATATTTTGCTGCGGCTGCGTCTGCGGCTGCGTTCTCCCTTTCTTTCTTACTTTCCTTCTGTGTCACTCTCTGTCTTGCCGTCTTTCTCTTTCGTTATCTTTCTATCTCTCTCTCTCTCTCTCTCTCTCT
>NW_014580435.1:25597-25980 GCF_000485595.1 Priapulus caudatus | reverse complement strand
TTGCGTGTTTTGTTACACACGTATACATATATGAATATATATATATATATATATATATATATATATATGCGTACAAAAATTGTATATATATATATACATATATTGCGTGTTTTGTACTCCCCGTGTCGATATCTTTGCTTATCGATAGATCTAGCGGCTGTGTCAGGAAGACGCGTTAAAAGGCAACGCTGATGTGTCATGCCAGTAAGGGAGGAAGCCAGTAAGGGAGGAAGCCAGTAAGGGAGGAAGCCAGTAAAGAAGGAAGCCAGTAAGGGAGGAAGCCAGTAAGAGAGGAAGCCAGTAAGAGAGGAAGCCAGTAAGGGAGGAAGCCAGTAAGTGAGGAAGCCAGTAAGGAAGGAAGCCAGTAAGGGAGGAAGCCAGTA
>NW_014580435.1:22507-24070 GCF_000485595.1 Priapulus caudatus | reverse complement strand
GTGTGTGTGTGTGTGTGTGTGTGAGTGTACGTCGTAGGGTCGTGTAGGAGTCGTGTGTGTGTGTGTGCGTGAGTGCGTACGTGTGCGTGCGTGCGTGTGTGTGTGTGTGTGTGTCATGGGACGTCATAGAAGCGGTACACGACCGGAAACACGCGAGAGAATCTGACATCCGGTAATTTGAATTTCAATCATGCTTCCTGTTTTACCTTACAGGAGTTTTATAGTTAACACCCCACCATCCCTTTTATTAAACTTTTATTTCATCTACGTTTAAAACTTTAATAGAATTTTATAGTAAATACATCAACTTCCCTTTTATTAAATTTTCATATCATCTATACGTTTATTCCTGTATCAATCTCCTTAGATCCATACAGAAGACAAGGGCTTGTTTATAACACCCAAAACAAACATGTCAACTTGATTGGTAGCTGCAGATATTACGTTCACACGACCGTTTAAAATTAAAATTAACTGACATATATGACATTATTAATATATAATTAAATATAATTGACAGATTAATATTATTACATCAATTCGCATTCGTGCGTATATTTTCGGGTGCAGTAAAAATTACTGCCCTGTACTCCTCGTGCTGTTTGTCCTCGCGCGACACTCTCTCGTCTGGTAAGCTCTCGTCCGTGTCCTAGAGATTTTCACCGGTCCGTTTATTTTTTTTCTCGTCTGTGTTTTACGCGGTGATTGCGTCTTTCTGGTGCGTTTTACGCGATGAGTCAATGAATTTCCGGGGAGGAACTAATGATTAGTACACCGACGCGATGCTGACTTGACTCCGCTGTCAACGCATCCTTCCTGCTTCTCCTTCTTCTTAATCTTCTTCTTCTTCTTCTTCTTCTTCTTTTTCTTTTTCTTTCTTCTTCTTCTTCTTCTTCTTCTTCTCCTCCTCCTCCTCCTTCTGCCCTGCTCCTCCTCTTGCTTCTCCTTCTACTCCTCCTCCTCCTGCTCTTCCCTCCCCTTCCTCCTTCTTCTTCCCCTCATCTTGAGCCCCATAGCACGCACGCAAGCCTGAGCTGACTCCGCTATCAACCCATCCTTCCTCCTTCTCCTTTTTTTCCTCCTCAACCTCCTCCTCCTTCTTCTCTTCCTCCTCCTTTTCCTCCCCTTCTCCCTGCTCCTCCCCCCATGGCACCCACGCGAGCCTGATAACACGTGTCTCCGGAAAAGGGCCATAAATTTATCCACGTGTGAAATACGCGCGAATGAACGAAACATAAATGCATGCAGGCACATTCATAACAATCGAAGCCTACAGGGGGCGCTAGTTGTCAGCTGCGGTTGTTTTCATAGATATCGTACGTACATTTTCGCCGACAAAAACAAATATTTTTTAGTAGAATTAAAAGTGCGATAGCGCATTGTTGACATATGTACGATACATCCGGGCACTTTTTCACTCCTAAAAATGGCGGACATGTTGGCGTATGCTCGGTGCAGCCAATCACATTAAGCGTTCCAACTAGTTGATATTATTATAATATATTAAGTTGTTACGACAGGCGGGTATATATATATATATATATATATATATATATATATATA
>NW_014580435.1:17959-20104 GCF_000485595.1 Priapulus caudatus | reverse complement strand
GAGAAAGAGAGAAAGAGAGAAAGAGCGAGAGAGAGAGAGAGAGAGAGAGAGTGGGCGAGCGAGCGAGAGAGAGAGAGAGAGAGAGAGAGCGAGAGAGAGAGCGAGAGCGAGAAGAGAGAGAGAGAAGGTGAGAGAGGGGGAGAGAGAGGTAGAGTGCGAGCGAGGGTGAGTGAGAAAGAGAGGGGGAGGTTTTATTATTGATTATCCGACGCTGTTTGCCGCTATAAGACGATTGTATCGGCGAGAAAATATGAGCCGAGCAGCAGACGCCCGCGTGACGTCACGAGCAATCACGTGACACTCTGCACGCGCGCGCGAACAATCAGGTGACATGCGAGCAGAAGAAGATGACGTCATTCATACATCGATGCGATTTCTGGCCTAACGACGCTCACTGATATTTTGTCATTTTACATTTCTCATTTCACTCTATATATTTCTCATTTCACTTTTTACATTTCTCATTTCACTCTTTATATTACGCGTGTCTTTCTCTTTTCATTTCTATAACGAGTTACAGCATGACGACACCGATGGTAACAAGAATAAACAAAACAACGACCACGATGACGACGACGACGACAACAACGACATCAACAACAACAACAACAACAACAAAAACAACGACATCAACAACGACGGCAAACAGCAGCAACAACAACATCATTAACAACAACAACAACAACAACAACAACAACAATAACTACGACGACGACGAGAAAAATCAACATTAACAACGACGACAACAACAACTATAACAATGTCAACAACAACGACAACAACAACAACAACAACAAAAACAACAACCCCCCCGACGACGACGACAACTATAACAATGTCAACAACAACGACAACAAAAACAACAACAAAATAACGACGACAACAACAACAACAACAACAACAACTACGACGACGACGAGAAAAATCAACATTAACAACGACGACGACGACAAACGTATAACAAATGATCAACAACAACAACAACGAACACAAACAACAACAACAACAAACAACACAACAACAACAACAAACAACGACGACGACAACAACTATAACAATGTCAACAACAACGACGACAACAACAACGACAAGAAAAACAACAACAAAATAACGACGACGAACGACAACGAAACAAACAACTACGACGACGACAGAAAAATCAACGATTTAACAACGACGACGACTCGACAACTATAACAATTTCATCAACAAACAACAACAACAACAACAACAACAACAAAACAACAACGACAACAAAACAACGACGACAACAAAACAACGACGACGACGACGACGACGACGACGACGACGACGACGACGACAACGACGACGACGACGACGAGGATGAGGAGAAAGATCTCCTGGTTGCACATAAGCAGAGAGCTTACGTTATGATTCTCAGCTATGATGACTAGACAGACATATCCACAGAAACAACCCATATATCGTAAAATGCCTTTACATCTAACACATATCCTATCCGCAGAGAGAGAGAGACAGAGAGAGAGACAGAGAGAGCAGAGACAGAGAGAGAAGAGATGAGAGAGAGACGAGAGAGAGAGAGAGCGAGCGAGAGAGCGAAAGAGAGAACGAAAGAGACAGCGAGAGCCTGGTATTAGTGTTTGAGCCACCAGACGGCGCGACCATACGCGTAATATGCCGTTATCATAACGAGCGTGATTCTCGCAAAGCCTCGCGAGATTTTCCCTAAATCCCGCGCGCCACCATAACATATCTCACAGAGTAATGCAGCATTCATCCGCATGGGGGCTCATGGCTTTAGCAGGATTTTATGGGATAGCCTGTGCAGATATAACTCTTTGAAGTTTCGTATTGACACCGGGCTATTACAAATCTCGCCATCCCATTACACAAGCGACTACATCCATGCAGTTACTCTACTGCCTACGCTCTCTTGCTTTACCCTCACTCACTCTTTCACTTCAGCCACTCCTCTACTTCCCTTTGCTTTATCGCTCTTTTTCTAACCACATACGATGTACCGCTTTCATCACTCCCCTCCACTCACCCCTCCCCCACGCTACCCGCCTTCACCCCACCCCACCACCCCCTTCCATTCACCCCACCCCTCGCTACCCGCCCTCACCCCACCCCACCACCCCCTTACACTCACCCCACCCCTCG
>NW_014580435.1:15951-16305 GCF_000485595.1 Priapulus caudatus | reverse complement strand
CACGCACACACACACACACACACACACACACACACACACACACACACACACACACTGTTCGCCACTGTACGGTAAGGCAATAACTCAATCTCAGCATGCGCTGTTATTCGCCACTGAACGGTAGCTCTACGTGGCATAATATGCGAGCCGCTGCGCTTTCTAATAGCTCTATCGCGCGCAAAAATATTACAAAAAGCACGCTTTTCGAATTTGGATGGCTTCATAGTTCAATGCCTCCCTCCCCCTCTCCCCCTCCACGGCCGCTTTGAGAGTGAAACTAATGTTTACCTCCCCTCGCGGCCTCGATAAAGGAGCTCATGCTGGCAATATACGAGCCAAAACGATGAAATGTAG
>NW_014580435.1:13838-14190 GCF_000485595.1 Priapulus caudatus | reverse complement strand
CACACACACACACACACACACACACACACACACACACACACACACACACACACACACACACACACTTAGCTCAGCATGCAGGCTTGATACGTGGAATCTATATCACCGCTGTTTGGCGTTAATTATTAATAGTTCATTGTTAATTATTAATTAAGAGGCATCGCGTGATGAGCATTGATCGCATGATCAACAACTTAATGCTGTGCACAGGCAAACCAAACAGATTGCGGGTAGCTGGGGTTGATTGACTTCCTATAACATCAACATCAATCTCTCTTTTCTTTCTCTCTCTCTCTCTCTCTCTCTCTTTCTCTGTCTCTCTCTCTCTCTCTCTCTCTCTCTCTCTCTCTCT
>NW_014580435.1:10789-12178 GCF_000485595.1 Priapulus caudatus | reverse complement strand
TGTGTGTGTGTGTGTGTGTGTGTGTGTGTGTGTGTGTGTGTGTGTGTGTGTGTGTGTGTGTGTGTGTGTGTGTGGTGTCTGTGTGTGGGTGTACATGTGTATGTATACTGTGTGTGGGTGCGTGTGCATGTGTATGTATACTGTGTGTGGGTGCGTGTACATGTGTATGTATACTGTGTGTGCGTGTACATGTGTATGTATACTGTGTGTGCGTGTACATGTGTATGTATACTGTGTGTGGGTGTACATGTGTATGTATACTGTGTGTGGGTGTACATGTGTATGTATACTGTGTGTGTGCCACACACAGTATACATACACATGTACACTTACACATGCACACCCACACACACACAGTATACATACACATGTACACCCACACACACACAGAATACATACACATGTACACTCACACACAGTATACATACATATGTACGCACAACCACACACAGTATACATACACATGCACACCCACACACAGTATACATACACATGCACACCCACACACAGTATACATACACATGCACACGCACACATACACAGTATACATACACATGTACACGCACCCACACACAGTATACATACACATGCACACCCACACACAGTATACATACACATGTACACGCACCCACACACAGTATACATACACATGCACACGCACACACAGTATACATACACATGTACACCCACACACAGTATACATACACATGTACACCTATACATACACATGTACACCCACACACACACAGTATACATACACATGTACACCCACACACAGTATACCCTGTGTGTGGGTGCGTGTACATGTGTATGTATACTGTGTGTGAGTATACGTGGCTGTGTGACTGTGTGCGGGTGGGTGATACTGAATTTTGTCCGCTACTTGCACCTTGCGCCTATCACGGGGCGAAAATATATTAATCACACGTTTTTTCACTTTAATTAACGGTGGCGCGATTTCCCGATCTTAGCCGAACAATCACGCCTTTTGTCGAAGCATCGATGCGCGCTTGCAGTANGGATGATGAGGATGAGGATGAGGATGGTGAGGATGATGAGGATGATGAGATTATGAGATGAGATGGTGAGGATGATGAGAATGATGAGGATGATGAGGATGAGGATGATGAGGATGATGATGAGGATGATGAGGATGATGAGGATGATGAGAATGATGAGGATGATGAGGATGATGAGGATGATGAGGATGATGAGGATGATGAGGATGATGAGGATGAGGATGAGGATGAGGATGAGGATGATGAGGATGATGAGAATGATGAGGATGATGAGGATGATGAGGATGATGAGGATGATGAGGATGATGAGGATGATGAGGATGATGAGGATGATGAGGATGATGAGGATGAGGATGATGAGGATTAGGAG
>NW_014580435.1:0-837 GCF_000485595.1 Priapulus caudatus | reverse complement strand
GAGAGAGAGAGAGAGAGAGAGAGAGAGAGAGAGAGAGAGAGAGAGAGAGAGAGAGAGACTGCGCACGAAGGAGAATTACTCCATATAAGGCATAAAATAAAGACGCGTATCAGTGCTTTCCGGATAGCTTTCTCATTTTCCTTCCAATTCAAGAGCATTTTTTGTAAAATTTCCGTCATTTCCACCTATTTCCCCTATTTCAAAACACAATATTCTATACAGGATATATATATATATATTACATTACGTCATTTTTCCACGCGAGTAGAAATGTGAACTTCGTGCCATTTTATACGTAACGTCAGTTCAGTTCACATAACATAAGCACTAAACGGCAGCGGGGGAGGGGGAGGGGGAGGGGGAGGGGGAGGGGGACAAATAGCGAACAAATCTCCCCGTGTAGCTACGTGCCGTCATTTCGTATAACCGCCACGTCTCGGCGAAAATTTTCGGTTGACGTGATATTCCATTAATGGTGACGTGTGCGGAATACCCGACGACGAGTATTGACAGCGCCATCTCTCGAGCGCGTCTGTAAACTTTTCTCTCTCTTCGAATGTCGACAAACGTCTTTTAAGCCTCGCGAGGAAAACTTTAATGTGAGATCTTTACTCGTCTGCGTCAATACTAATAGTTAGAAACTTGCGAATAATCATTTTCCTTTCAGCGAGTAGGGCCTACGTGACTTGCGTTTGTTCTACGACGTATTATATATCACACAAAAACACACATTTCCTGTAATAAATTCCCCGCCAAAAAAACCAGGTCGTCTGCTGCGTGCGTCTGTGTACGTGCGCAGCGCTGATTGGCTGAGAATGAATGAGCGGTGATGGAGCG
>NW_014580434.1:15626-17271 GCF_000485595.1 Priapulus caudatus | reverse complement strand
AGGGGGGTGTGTGTTTGTGTGTGGCATTTAAAAATTTAATTATGATGATGCTATAGGATTCTACAGGGCGTTCTTTGAATGCTGTCTTTCGATCAATAAGCCCGCATCTACTAAGTTATCTTATATAATTAGTGTTACTTCGGCGTATATAATTATTCATTTGTACATGTCACGATAACTAGCTGGGGGATGTGACACCAACAAACATGCAGTATATCATCCTAGTATAAGAGATCGTGACGAAATCCATGATCACAGAAAGACAACGATGGGCATAATGCACAATGAAGAAATAGAAGCAGATGAAGAAAACGATGATTACGATGTCAACGAGAATAGCGAAGTCGAAGAAGAAACGCAGACACCGATTGTCTATAGACGTTATTACTTCATCACCCCTGGTGACAATCGCCCTCCTATTCACAGTAACCCGCGGGCTTTATGATCTATATATTCATAGTTAACGCGCATTATTCGCGTGATAACAGACATTTCATATCATGTGCTATGATTCTCCCGCTTACATCCTGTGAATCGACGTTATAAACCGTACGGCTGAAACGCGTGAGCTGGCTGCATACTGTGCTCCGATGGTTTTGCGGGGTTTACCATGCGGAGGTTTCTCGCATAGTTAACGCGCATTATACTCGTGATAACAGACATTTAATAACATGTGCTATGATTCTCCCGCTTACATCATGTGGATCTACGTAACAAACTGTATACGACTGAAACGCGTGAGCTGGCTGCATACTGTGCTCCGATGGTTTTGCGGGGTTTACCTGCGGAGGTTTCTCGTGGTGTGGCACGTGCTTATATGTGCTCGTCTTCTTGCTTCCCTGTCGCTGTCTGCTGTGCCGACCTCTAGCACCGACGGGGCCCAGCACCACTGCCGTACTACCTGCATATAGAGTCACCGAGAGATTCGGATAGTCTCGGTATAGGCACACATAAACGCGCACATCCACACACAAACACACACGCGCGCGCGCGCGTGTGTGTGTGTGTGTGTGTGTGTGTGTGTGTGTGTGTGTGTGTGTGTGTGTGTGTGTGTGTGTGTGTGTGTGTGTGTGTGTGTGTGTGTGTGTGTGTGTGTGTGTGTGTGTGTGTGTGTGTGTGTGTGTGTGTGTGTGTGTGTGTGTGTGTGTGTGTGTGTGTGTGTGGGTGGTTGGTTGGATGTGTGCAGGTGCGTATATAATTTGAGAGGGCAACAAGATACGAAACAGACAACCAAAAAATGGAAAGGGGAGAGAAAACTAGAAAGATAAAACAGAGAGGGCAAATGGTAAAAGAAAGAAGTGCGTCAAAGAGCGGGTTAGTGAAAGAGAGAAGAAATCGAAAAGAGGGAATGCAAAGATGCAAAGAAAAAATGCAGAGAGACAACCAACGAGTGGGCGAGAGAAGGCGGGGAAAGAGCGAAAAAGGAATGACAGAATATATAAAGAGCAAGAGAAAGACAAGCGATAGATAGAGTGCAGGAGATGAAAGGATGGAGAAAGAGAACATGAAATGCAGTGAAACATATATATCGAGACAGTGAAAAAGGAAAGGAAAAGACAGAAAGAAGAGGGAGAGAAGAGAGAGAGAGAGAGAGAGAGAGAGAGAGAGGAGAGGAGGAGAGAGAAGAAGAAGAAGAGAGAGAGAG
>NW_014580434.1:13740-14611 GCF_000485595.1 Priapulus caudatus | reverse complement strand
GGCGTACGCTGTGATTGGAAGACACAAAGTGTCAATCCTCGACGCGCCTCGGCATCATGGCCGCATCACGTCCAGGCTGATACACGCCTTGGGTCGTTTTCAAGTACACCGGTTGCGTTTGTTCCACACATTCGATTGCTCTATCACCCGTGTACGTCCACTTTATCTCACCACCGACTGTTTACAAATATTTGCTAGCTAATAGCTACGTGGAACGCATTGGCTTTGGACTTGCGCAAGAGATATGCACACATTTGTCAATATGTGTGACTGACTCGGCTGCCAGTATTACAATCTACGCTTCTTCAAACCTGTCTTCTAACCAACCGTTGAGCTGCAATTTATTGATACTCGAGGAGGTTTTGATATGGCACATAAAAATGCTACTACCAATAAATTTATTTGATATCTTTGTTATGACTCT
Source organism: Priapulus caudatus (assembly GCF_000485595.1). Taxonomy (NCBI): domain Eukaryota; kingdom Metazoa; phylum Priapulida; class Priapulimorpha; order Priapulimorphida; family Priapulidae; genus Priapulus; species Priapulus caudatus. The sequence goes on along the minus strand of NW_014580434.1, from coordinate 14,187 downwards.
CCAATAATAACTCTCGCCACATACTGCTTATAGGATGTACATAGTTACACATATAATATCATCTAGTAACGCATTGTTTTGTTCAATAATATAGAGAATGATCCATCGGTAATCGTTCATATTCTCATGGGTGCTAGAATAATTTTATGAACGGGTTTCATGCTTATAAATCTCTTTTCTCAACCACCGATCTCCGTGCTAGATATGTATATGCTGCAACGCATGCCCCGTTAGTACCACGTTTTCATGGTAAGTGAGTGAAAAAGATTAACAAAGTTCTCTGATTACTTTAAGATCCAGCAGTGCCAGCATTTCCCGATGAGTATAGTTTGCAGATTGAGGCAAATATGCATCATCAAAACTATACGATCGAGCTAAAGGAGTACTACAGGTAATTCTCATAACTAAGCTACTGAATAATTTATTTCTAGTAAGGACTATAGGCTG
>NW_014580434.1:0-11607 GCF_000485595.1 Priapulus caudatus | reverse complement strand
TACTGTGTGTGTGTGTCGTGTGTTGTGTTGTGTGTAGTCGAGTGTGTGCTTGTGTGATGGTATGGGTGTTATGGGTGTGTTCGTGTGCTGTGTGTCCGTGTGTGTGTGCTATGTGTGTTGTGGTGTGTGTGTGTTGTTTTATGTGGTGTGTTATGTGTTAGTGTTGGTGTGTGTGTACGCCTGTGTGTGTAGTGCTGACCACTGTGTGTCGTCTGTGTTGTTGTAGTGTGTGGTTCGTGACTCTCTGTGCTAGTGTGTGTGTGCTGTGTGTGTGTGTGTGGTGTGCTGTGTTGTGTTGACTGTGTATGTGTGGTGTGTGTATGTGTGTGGTATGTGTATGTGTATGTGTGTGTGCGTGTGTGTGTGCACGCAAATGTAACGCATATATAGCTGGCACGTATCTTCAGTTTAAATTCTCAGTGAATCAAATATCATAGTTCAATCTATCATCAACTGACATTTAATCTTAAACGGTGTGTTTCAAATGTCGGTATGCGTGTGCGTTCCTGTATGTTCGTGCGCGCGCGCGCGCGCGCGCGTGTGTCGTGGTCTTTATTCTCGCTTCGGTCTTGTCTTAACGTCGTCTCACTTTCGTCCGCGTCGGCTACTCTCTCGCCTTTTTCTTATTTCTCCCGGTGGTGCGTTCTGCCTCGCCTTCTTCACCTGTGTTGTCCGCTTCCGTCCTCCCTGGCCTTCTCTCTCTGCGATCGTGCCCTACTCCCTTTAGTGTGTGATTCCTCTTGTGTGGTGTCACCTACCTCTGTAGTGTGTTGTGACATAACTCGTCTTGTGTTTTTCGCCGCGGGCGAATCACCTCGCTTATCTCTGTGCACCCCCTTTCCTTCCATACTCTCTCCTCCCTCGTCCCGCTTGTGTCAGATCCTGTCCCCTGTGTTGGTATACTATTATTATATGCTAGTGTGTTGATTGTGTGTGTGCTGTGTGTGTGTGGTGCTATATGCTGTGTGTCTGTATTTTGTGTGCTCTTCTGTGTGCTGATGCATGTGTGTGTTGTGTTGTGTATGTGTCAGTGCCTGTGTGAATTCTGTGTCGTGTTTGGTGCTGTTGTTGTGTTACTTGTTGTTGTGTGCTTTTGTTTATGTTGTCTGTGCTTCTGTTGTACCCTCTTCACGGTCGCTTCTTATTTCGGATCCTCCACCAGTGTGTGTGTTGTGGTGTGCTCGTGATGTCATTATCCCGCAATCCTACGACCGTATGTTGTGGGTATGTGTGATCTGTGGTGTGTGTATGTCGTTATACGACTCCAATTATCTGTGCTTGCTTTCTGTATTCGTGTGTGTCCTCGTGTTCGATGTATGCTGCGTGTTCTTCCTCGTTGCGAGCATGCTATGTGAGCCCCTGTGTGTTGTCGTGATGTCGCTCAGTGTATGTGTGAGATACTCAATGTGTGTGTGTATATGTGTTGTGATGGGTGTGTGTGTATGCATGTGTTGTGTGTCGCTATGCCGTTGGTGGGCTCTGTTGTGTTTGTATGTTAGGGGGATTGTGGTGTGTGTGTGTATGTGTGTGTTGTGTGGTGTGTGTGTGGTATGTGTGTGTGTGTACCAACTCTCATATGTGTGTGGTGTGTGTGTGTGTGTGTGTTGTGTGTGTCAGTGTGTTGTGTGGTGCTGTGTGGGATGAGTAGTGTGTGTGTGTGCTGTGTTGTGCTCGATGTGTAGTGGTGTATGATTACGTGCGAGATGTACGCTGAGTGCGTGGCTCCAATGATAACGCATCACACATAGAGAGAGAAGATAAGCTATAAATGAATTTCAATGTTTCAGACACTGATCTGTAGAAAGGATTAGACACGATGCATCACATACATGCCGTCAGTATCCTTCTCGCTGGAATCTTAGGCTGCGCCTATGCCTTGGAAGGTAGATTGTGTCAATGTTCTCTAAAGCACATAAAGCCTGTATTGAATAGTTGGTTCTAGTATAGTTGCTGATTGCATGAACAGAATAGAAACCTGGTAGACAGAAATAAACATGCAATGTTGTGCAAAAGTTATGACGGTCTAGACTTATGGTAGTCATAAGCATTTGCGATGTTTCTGTAAAACGTGCTCTGCGTAAATATTACGCTCAGAGTTATATAACGTATATTCCCAAAATATAACACTCGTCACACATAAATTAGGCTTCAGAGAGCTACCAAAGTGAAGGTAAACATCGAAATGACAAGAAAGGTGCTACTGAATATACTGGAAATTACATCAGACAGAATTCATCCAAGCTGATACACGCCTTGGGTCGTTTTCAAGTACACCGGTTGCGTTTGTTCCACACATTCGATTGCCCTATCACCCGTGTACGTCCACTTTATCTCACCACCGACTGTTTACAAATATTTGCTAGCTAATAGCTACGTGGAACGCATTGGCTTTGGACTTGCGCAAGAGATATGCACACATTTGTCAATATGTGTGACTGACTCGGCTGCCAGTATTACAATCCACGCTTCTTCAAACCTGTCTTCTAACCAACCGTTGAGTTTGATACTCGAGAAGGTTTTGATATGGCACATGAAAATGCCACTACCAATAAATTTATTTGATATCTTTGTTATGACTCTCCAATAATAACTCTCGCCACGTACTGCTCATAGGATGTACATAGTTACACATATAATATCATCTAGTAACGCATTGTTTTGTTCAATAATATAGAGAATGATCCATCGGTAATCGTTCATATTCTCAAGGGTGCTAGAATAATTTTGTGAACGGGTTTCATGCTTATAAATCTCTTTTCTCAACCACCGATCTCCGTGCTAGATATGTATATGCTGCAACGCATGCCACGTTAGTACCACGTTTTCATGGGAAGTGAGTGAAAAAGATTAACAAAGTTCTCTGATTACTTTAAGATCCAGCAGTGCCAGCATTTCCCGATGAGTATAGTTTGCAGATTGAGGCAAATATGCATCATCAAAACTATACGATCGAGCTAAAGGAGTACTACAGGTAATTCTCATAACTAAGCTACTGAATAATTTATTTCTAGTAAGGACTATAGGCTGACTCAACAATCTAGATTAGTCTAAAACCGATATCCTTACTAAAACACATTGCATTTGCGAACAATATAATTTATCTACCTTTGCTAAATCTGCTTATAACGGCTCATAGAAAAGTAGAATTTTAATGCGTGAATATTGATAGGGATAGTAAATATTTGAGTAGGATTACGAATGATTAATATTAATAATAGTTTCTATATTTTAATAGTACATATCGAATCTTGTGGTTATTATTTAAGGATTTCCCACAATGCTGTGATTATTCACATGATATTCGTTTTAATTTCGCAGCAAGTCATTGCAGGCATCGAGGGTCATTGCAAGCAAAAATGGCTTCGTAACGAATACAATATTCAGTTATAATACAGGAGAAATGTTTCAGTGGCTTGGAAAGCCAAATGACGCAGGTATGATTTAGTCAAAAAGATATAACAAACTATTTCACGTATATACGTATGTTATTAACGTGAACATAAACAAGTTGTACGTAAAGCACAGTTAGATCAATATTTTGCCGTTCCCTCCTCATCGCATCTACAGAACACTATAATTGTTTCTCCGTGTACTAAATAAATTGTCGCGCACACGCTCTCTCGCGCACTCTCAAGCTCCATGAACACCATCTCACTTTTTGTCACATCAAATAAGTTTGGGGAGCATCAGCGATATACCATGGCGGCTTTTTAGAGTGTGAATTTAATTTGCTGTGACAGAAATTATTCAATATATTATTCAACCTCGCTCCATGCCTGTGTTTAACTCTCAACATGTCCGCCATTTTTGGAGAAAATAACCTGTTTGTTCAGTTACCCTAGTCGCCCAACAACATTCAATGAGGAGATGCTACTTGATGCGATAGTGTCTGCAGATGAACAGCAGCACATCCCATTGTCTGTAGCTTTGTTTAAACTTACAAAGAACACGGTAAGACATTTGTTTGCTTATATAGTAGTTTAAAATCTAGTTAGAATATATAGGTATATTTATATGACATTTACTATAGTATATATATATATATATATACTATAGCAAATATCACAAGTGCACGACAGCAACACGCACATCACACACAGCACCCACACGACACACACAGCAACACACACACACACAACACACACATACACACGCACAACACACACACACACACACACACACATTACACGACACAACACACACACACACACACGACACACACACCACACACACACACACACACCAATGCTACACAGCGCCCTCACCGATACACAGACCGCGCGCGCACGAGACACACACACACACACACACACACACACACCACCACACACACACAGCACACACACACACCACAACACACTTCACGCACGCGTACACACAGACACAGGGGACACAAGATCACATCACACACACCACACACACACACACACACACACACACACACACACACACACACACACACACACACACACACACACATATATATATATATATATACTATATATATATTAATTGATTATGTTTTTATTTGATTTGTTTTACCCCATCATGCCTTTGTGTTTTGCCTACGTTTAAGACATATAACGCGAACGATGAAGTTCGAGGAATCCGGGATTAGATTGCTGGAGCAATAGCAAAATATACGTGTTTCGGCAACCGAGAAAATTTTTCAGTGACCTACTATTCTTACCAGTCGTAAGCTTTAGAACCTCGTTATATTTAGTTATAGAAATATGGTACCCAATATTGTTCAAAACACCAATTAATAAAATGATGCGCAATTGGCCCGTAATGTAAAGGTTATATCAGGTAGCGAATACAACAACAAAAACTCTCAACACATCTAACAAAACGATGCATGATAATCCAAGTGCGGAGATGAAATTTGCCAATTTTTGCTTTAATTTAAAATGTATTTACCGGTAGAGACATACGATATAAAATGTCAACCCTATTTTACTATTTCTTGGAGATTATTTGATTGTAAATTATTACACACAATTACGCAATAATGATATATATTGTTTGAAATGAATCATTAATCACTGTTGAGCGACTAATTAAATTATTTAATCATTATATTTTAGCGATAAATTAATCATTAATCACGCCACTTTGAGCGATAATGACTCCGCGGCTAAGCTCACCGGTGTGTTATGTACAAATCCAATGTGACTAGGAAATCACAATGTGTTCAGTGTAGTGACCTTGTTAAGAAACAGTTTCTTTCGATGCTTGTTCAGCAAAGTGATGGGCTCCGCCGCCGAAGTACGGTCAACCGGCTCTCCGGTACGGGTTCCTAGTTAAAAGGGTCGGCAAACAGATGGAAGTGACGCAGACCGTTCTATATATTTCTACGCATTTTACGTATTCTTTCAGCCAACCGATCGATGATAAGACCATTTTCCACGTCGCACTCGGATTGAATTAATTGGTTTTGGTTAATCAACACCTTTAGTTTTAAATTTACACCTGTTAAAAAACTTCCCTCATAATTTGTTATATTATATTATATTATATTATATTATCCATCTTATATGTATATTATATTACATTAAATTAGTATTATATTATAATTATATAATTATATATAAATTCATATCTTAAAGGGATGTTGGTATATTCGCGGTCTCCTGTGGGATATCGTTTTAGAACGCACACGTGTTGCAACACCAACAACCACGCCACACCGGAGTGTCGAGTGTCACCAGTTAAATATTGGATTAATTAAAAAATTATAATCGTGTCATATGTCCGTGATCCTCGCCGCCATAACAGTTTATTGTCGACACATGGAAATGCCTCCTCTATTTTAAAGTCTCTCTGATCACGTATGCGTGTATAGACACAGTAGCTCAGTGCAGTGCAATTTCAATATAGTGTGTCACAGCACGGTACGGTACCCGGTACCGGCGTACAGTACAACAATGTGCTGTATGCGCCTACCTATTCGTCTGAAGAGATAACCCTTAATTATAGTGATAACCAATATCAATCATTATTTGCTAGGCACGGTGTCAGCTTAGATAAATTTACATTTCGTTTTTACGCCTGCACTCAAATTGTAATCTCTGTGCCGCCACTTCCTAGACAAACATTGTCTTTCAGAACGTGCCCCACCACCCACAACAATATTGCGCTGGAGATACTGCAATCACGCCAGGAGGGATAGGTTGATTCATTTCTCCCGCCGTACCAGAGTTGTAATACGTCTCCCGTAAATTTTTTTTGTTCTCTAAACAAGAACCCGCATTTCTCCGTGTGTAAGGACGCGCAACAACACACAGCTTGTAAACTTGCCATATTTGGGCAACAGCCTCTCAAATGTCCGCGAGGAAAGTCATATTGCCCCAGATCAACTTAGGTCTCGCAGTACGCGACGTTCGCTCGAAACTCTTCCACTTCCGAGAGTTTGTTTCTCTGTAGAACTTTTACTACCCGGAGTTTAACCAGATTAATGCTCAGACAATAAATTCGGCCTCCAACCCCGCCATTCGCGGTTTATTCGAAAGAACCGCTGCAATCTGCTACAGTTCACTAGGTTTCTGTTTCTGTTTTCTGTTTCTGTTTCGTGTTTTTACGCCGCCTTACGTTTTTATGCACCGACCTCAGGGTTATACACTACCTCTCTGATAAAAACCTTCGTCTACTGATATAATTCCTTACTGGGCGAACAATGAGGCTTGGCAAAATTTGCGTATAATTTTTTCGTGTTAAACGGACAGCATTTCCCCGTTAAAGGAATTTATTAATTACTTAAGATTCAATAATGAACAACTGTTAATTTGAACGATAACCTAATGCAGTGATTTTTACGGAAAATCTTGAAAAACAGTACTGCGTAACTGTCTCCGTTAAACTACAAACCTCGGCAGTTATTATCCAATGAATGTGTTTATCCACCATGTTTCAAACATCACATAAATGGGTGACAATCCAAACAACACATTTGCCATCTGCTTATCATTAGAGCGCGTTACCTCACTTAAAATCACCTCTCCATTTGGATGTACTGATACGCGCTATGAATACCATGATTGAAAATATGTCTGTCGATCTACAGCGTATGGTATGCATTCTCGCCCATTCAAAGACTGGGCCTCGATACGCGACTTCTCCATTTAGGCATGCAAACTGATGCCAGACTCTCTATAACTATTCCTGCAGCCCAAATACACCGAAGTCACACGACTTCAACCAGGTACGTCATCGCGAAAACGTCGCCAAACGATATTTCAGTCGTAGTTAGTACAATTGGTTCCGTACTTAGTCTTTCTCTTTCCTCCATAACTCGCCTCTCTCTGTCTCTCTCTCTGCTCCTCTCTCTCTCTCGTCTCTCTCTTTGTCTCCTCTTGTCTGCTCTCTCTCTCTCTTCACTCCTATCTATCTATCTATCCTATCTTATCTATCTATTTATCTATCTATCTCATACTATCCTACTCTATCTCATCTATCTATCTAATCTACTCTATCTATCTAATCTATCTATCTTATCTATCTACTCTATCTACCCTTCTAATCCTAGCCTATCTATTTCTATCTATTTAATCTATCTACTCTATCGTATCTATCTATCTATCTATCTAAAAACTAACTAGCTCTCTAATCTTACTAATATATATATATATATCATCAAGATCTCATATAGAGACTCTTATTTATCTCTCTATTATCTTTCGTCATTATCTCATATTATTAACTCTCTATTAAAATAATGGACTCTTGATTACAATGCTTCCGTGCTGTTCTGCCCCTGTCACTCCTTCGCTGTTTCTCCCCGTCATAGTCCACGTGAATCTACCTATGTTGTCTCCGCGTTGCATCCCGTAACCGAACCGGGGCACTCTCACTGTGGCGACAGGGCTTCCGCTACGTCATGCGCATCACAGCAAAGGGCAACCTGCCAGCATCAGCTGCCGCTAACAGACGACAGCTGCGGACGCTTGATCAGACCGAGCCATTGGCGGACGCGGGTGCGTTCATCACGATTGAAGGAGACAGCGAGACCTGCCTCATACTCAAACGGAAGCTACGTCTACACGCGGGAACGGTAAGCCTTAGCGCCAGTACTGGGACTTTTTCATGCATTCGGCCGCCGATTTTCTAGATAATCGCAGTCGAAAATTGCTGGTTCGAAAATCGCTATGTTCTGCCGGGGCAACGTGCAATTTGCCAACTCCGCTAAACGAATTCTGGTCGCTTGCAACGAGGTTGCTAGCAAATCAACACTGGCCTTTGATTTTCAGCACACCCTCGTTCGCTTCCAATCGCCCTCCGAAATCGCTTCGAAATCGCCATGTGTGCGGCGTATAGGACAGCGACTTGCAGGCGCACACACGGGGAAGGTCGTGCGGACATTTCGCTTGCGCGGTTTGCACGGTCTGCAGCGGACGAGCAACCAGAAAGTCGCCAGGTTCTGCGCTAGCGCTAAGCAGCCTGCACTTGCCGGCCGAAGCGCCAGAGTGCTCCTAGAGGGGAGGAAAGCTGCCGCTGAAAGACACCCGAGATAATGACGAGGAGGAAGGAGGAGGAAGAGGGGAAGAGGAGTGAGAGGGTCGTGTGTGAGACGAGAGAGAGATGAGGACCAGAGAGAGAGTTGAGATAAGAGGAATGTCAATAAATTAAAGACTAGTCCACTATATATATATATATATATATATATATATAATATATATATATACTATATAGCTTCTCTTCCTCTACAAACGACTATATCATGGAGAGACCGCGCCCTGAGAACGGACGAGAAATCGAGAGAGGGGAGAAAGATGCAGTGGGAGAGAGAGAGAGAGAGATCGAGAGAGAGAGAGAGTGAGAGAGACGAGAGAGAGAGAGAAGCAGGTTGTTTTTCGATACTTTCTGCAATGCTATCTTAACTCTTTCCATCATATTCTTTGCTGATCTGTCCGCGCGCCTTGTAATGTGACTTCTATGATATATAAACTGCGAAACTCAACTTTAATTCAACTACGCTGCTAACTCGCCCCAGGTTCCGACCCCAGTGCTGATGCAACACAATATCCACCAAATACTTAAAATGCTAATAGATTTGGGTTTAGTAAACTCACAAATAACTGCTGGGTACGAACGTCGCAGAACCTTTGCATTACTGCCTCAAAAACTCGGAGATCGTCTTGTCGAGTAATCTGTATTTCTCTCTTCTATTTCGTCCTACCGCTTACATGCTTTATTCATACAACAGCGCGTGATGAGGGAGATACCCGTGAATTGTGTGGGTTAGCAGACTGGCCGTAGAGCATCTCGCAAGACCCCTGCATCAACGTATAAGAGCGCCATCTTTTGATCGTGGAGCATTTCGCAGGTTACAATAGACCAATTAGCAAATTTCATGAAGGTTCGTTTCTTTCTATTTTTGATAATATTACCTCCGAGGTTACTCACTGTTCTAGCATCCACGACAATGTTCAAACCCTTAACCAACTTAGCGTTCCGAGGAACTATTATACAGTTTTCAGAATAACAGAAGCGTTCATGAAGTACAGTAATTGCTTGTATATGACATTATACGTGTCGAATGCACAGGCGAGATCTCCAGATGGGTGGCCACGGCTAGCCTCCGCACGAAGAGATCATAGTTGCTGCACATGCTCGCTTACTTATAATTCTTGAAGAAGCCACGGGAGCTCTATAATTTTGATTATTGAATTATTACATTTATTATTAGATTATTATTATTATTTGCACAGCACGCTATTTACAGTATTTTGATTTTTCGCTTTTTTTTTTAGTCTATCTATATTATTTATTTATATATTAATTGAGCCACTGCTATCTTACAGTATTTTGGTGATTTCGCGGTATGGATCCGTGAATGTATTGATACTGGGTAGCCATTGTCAGAGCTATCCTAACGCTTAGCCCATCTCACCTTATCGCATCCTCATCACTCGCTGCATTGTTCTGACACATCGCCTCGCCTCCCCGCCTACTCGTTCACACGCAACGCTCCCCTATCCCTCAGCCGTCTCGCCTAGGCGCATTTCCCGACCCTCCTTGCCCTCGGTGTTGAACGGGCAAGGGTGGCGCCATAGAGGAAACGGCGGTTAGGGGAATGGGCCTCAGGACGAACACCTTCCTAATAAGAGTTGAAATAGTAAAATGTCCAGCAGTACCTCCCAGTATTTACCCTCGGCCAGATTTTTCGAGTGAGTCATTTTTTAATGAATATGAAAATGATAACAAAATAACAATTGAACGCCATTCACATAAAAGCGCGCATAAACAACTTATAATTAATTCACGTTACCCTCGTTTCTTAACTTTCCTGATGTACTGTTTCTATGCTTCCACCATAATAAATAAAGATAACTATTAAAGAATAAAATCTAACATATGAAGTAGGTTATTTTTCATTTTATATTTTATCCCATCACAGGAAGAAGCTACTGTCCGTTCATGACAACAAATTTCTATTTGACTTTCTTACATGGGAATGCCTCTAGTTACCTTTGATGTTCCCAGCATAGAGGATATGTACCATTCGAGATAGGAAATGAGATGATTACTAAGCATCTATTACAATCCGGTAATGTCGCATTATTCTTGGTGCATTTTGCTAACTATTAGATAGAAATAGCTTTCTAATAATAATCGCCAACGTAAATATTATGGCCGCCATCATCGAAACACAAATGTAACCGATTTTATCTTTCTCCGCGCATAATACGTTTTCGATGTGTTTCTGCACTTGAACTACCGTCGCCGCAGTTACGCATATAATTCACCGCCCTTTCTTCCTCCCTCCTCCTCTCTCCTCCTACCTCCTCCTCCTCCTCCTCCTCCTCCTCCTCCTCTTCCTCCTCCTCCCTCCTCCTCCTCCTCTCCTCCTCTCCCTCTCCTCCTCCCTCTCCTCCTCTTCTTCCTCCTTTTTCCTCCTCTCCTCTCCTGCCTCTTCCTCTTCCTTATCTTCCTCCCTCCTCTTTCTTACCTCCTCCTCCCCTCTCCTCCTTCCCCCTCCTCCCCCTCCTTCCCTCCTCCTCCTCCCTCCTCCTCTATACCACTTTCGTCTTCTCTTGCTTCTTCCTCTTCTTCTTCTTCTTCTTCTTCTTCTCCTTCTTCTTTTTATTCTTCTTCTTCTTCATTATCATCTTCTTCTTCTACTTCTTTCCATGTCTTTCTTCTTCTTCTCTCTTCTTCCTTCTCCTCTTCTTCTCTTCTTCTTTTGTTTCTTCTTTCTTCTTCTTCTTCTTCTTCGTCTTCTGGCTCTCTTCTCTTCTTCTTCTTCTATCTTCTTCTTCTTCTTCTTCTTCTTCGTCTTCTTTCTTCGTCTTCCTTTTCTTCTTCTTCTTCTTCTTCGTGTTAACTTTTTTTGTCTTCATACTTTTCTTCTTCCTCGTTTGTTAGTTATAGACGGAGTCCCATCGCCGTTCCTGTGCCGACAAAAAGCACTTTCATTCGGCATCCGTCACTTACATCTACATTAGCGGAAATTACAGAAATCTCGCCACTCAGAGCTTGGCTTCACGCCTACTCAGAGCCTAAATATCGCTTCCGTTGCTTTTTACTAATCAACTGTAATTCACCGTGTATCGCAAATCATTATCAAAGATGTTTAAACACCCGCAGCCGTCGGACACTTTTTCAGGA
>NW_014580433.1:16077-17279 GCF_000485595.1 Priapulus caudatus | reverse complement strand
GTGCTGGGGTGCGGGGGTGCGAGGTGCGTTTGGGGGTGCGGGTGTGTGGGTTGTGGGTACGGAGGGCGTAGCTTCCAGTCCACGTACATAACATGGGCGGAGGAGGAGTTGTGAGGGCTGCGTGGGTTTCACGGATGACAACATGATTGATTAACATTTACTGTAGTTGTATTTTAATTAATTTTGGTTTTTTTACGCAATTAATCTCTCTTCATTAATGTGCATAAACCTGTGTCGAGTGGAGGTCAGGACAGTCTGTAAGGAACACAGATCCACTGAACAACCTCATGAGGGATTAAATAATTTGATCAGCTTAATTATGATATATATGCCGCATATGATTCAAAGATCAAGTGGATGAACCTCGCAGCAAAAAGCCTACATACACCTACTGTGAGCATACTTGCAGTACGCAAACATCACGAAATGTTCTTATTGAGCCAAAAATATGCTCTAAAGTTGACTATTTCTAAACACAGAGATACACATAGAACGAATATGTGACTGTGAACGCTAACAGCACGCCTACGTGCGTTAGTGCAAATAGTTATAGGGGAAAAAACAATATATTCTGCTATTATGCTGATTGCATAAGTAATGTAGATAAGATGATTTAAGGTTATATTCCCGGGTTACCATAATGTCAAAGATGATGAAGTAAAAGGTTATAATTACATAAACGTACATAATTATGAGCTCATTAGTCTAAAACACCATAATTATTTCAAGGGTTCATGATTATTTATGAAAAATCTGAGCCTAATAATGGTGTTTACAGGCACTAGCTGGTACGTATATATATTCATATGCGTAATATATATTCCCAACTCGCTCATAAGCTGGCATGTTCATCCGAGGGAGATGACACCAGAGGCGTAAATCCCGGGGAGGATGGGGTGGATGCATCCCCCCGCTCTTGAAGGAGGGGGGGTCGCCTGTACAAATATTCGTACCATACAAGATTTAAAAAAAAGAGAAAAAAAAGAAAGAAGGAAGAAGAAGAAAAAAGAAAGAAATGTGATTGTTTCAATTTCTGCCTTGACGCAGAAGTGAGATTTACGGATTATTTAATTGAACACAATGTGCCTTTGAGGGCGGCAGACCATGCAAATGAACTCTTCAAGAAAATGTTTCCAGACTCACAAATAGCCAAAAAGTAATACAAAAACACGTGAAATTGAGACGTGACGTGAGAAATTGCA
>NW_014580433.1:1552-16067 GCF_000485595.1 Priapulus caudatus | reverse complement strand
CCTGGACAATTCCACGAAAGGCCATCTTGAATTTCATCAAATCTAACAAATCAAGGACGGCATGCTACATGTCAGCGAAGCATGCGAATGCTGTCAAAGCTAACACAAATCAGCCAAAGGTGTTGCGGAAGCTTAAATTCTTGGTCTAGAAGCCAGCCAATATCAGGCCGACAGAGGGTGGGGGGGGGTCTGCTTTACACAACAAGAATGTGACGAAGACGTCGGTGCTACACAACAAGAAGGTGATGAAGACGTCGGTGCTACACAACAAGAAGGCGATGAGGTGGTGGCAGCCTCCGTCATCAGCTCCCTGGCAGTCGTGTATGTTTAACTGAAGAAATCCAGGAGTGGATGGAGTGCGACAGAAATGATCCTGGATGGGAACACTCAATGATCAAAAGATTTTGGATTCAGTTGTGGAGCAGAGCAACGATTGTGATGATGATGAGATGACACTGAATCTGAAACGCCGGAGGAAGCTGACGTGCCACAAATGCAGAGGCAACTGACATGGCCACAAAGTTGATGTGTTGGCTTGAGAGACAAGCAGAAGCCGATCAACTCACTCATGCTTCTGAAAAACATCCGTGATCTGGCAGCAAGAAAGAGGACATTTCGTCAGCGGAAAGTGACAGATTTCTTATTAGTGAACGACTAATTTTGAAAAAAAGTACATGTGCAGTGTACCTTGTAGTGTCGTGGTCTTGCGCCATCTACGTCTTATGTGAGTCAGTCGAAAATGGAGATTAAACGACCGGCTGGCCGGTGCTTCTACCGTCATGTTCCCAGTTTCCGAAATTCTTTTAAGACACGTGTATGATTCATAGAATTTATTCACTTATAAGAGTTATTTCATCAAATATATATTGAGGTTGAATCTACGCCTTGTGGGTTGTAAACATTGCTATTCCGTGACATTTTCCGTACAAACTTCAGTTCACCATACACCATTAGCTTGCTAACCAGTACCAATGCCAGTGAATAGGCGTCTGCTAGCAATCTTTCTGACAAACGATCACACTGTAGGGCTGTAACAAATACACGTAGGTCACGAATACGATACGTTATCACGCGATATTATATTAGCATGGCGAATACGAATATTTCACGAATACGTATCACTTGTTGATGCTGTAAAAACTAGCCAGAGGAATTAAAAGATATATATATATATATAAATGAACAAAGGGCGTAGGGTTGAATGTGTGTTGTGGTGTGTGTGGATGTGTCTGTGTGTGTGTGGGTGTGTTGTGTGTGTGTGTGTCGTGTTTGTGTGATGTGTCGTGTGTGTGTTGTGTGTGTGTGTGTTGTGTGTGCGGTCGTGTTGAAGACATTCAGAATTCGAGCAAATTGCCGGCCGTAAGAATTGCAGTTAAAAAAGATTTTTTCCATAATGTACGGGTTCCATTTTACCTCCGCAAGGGTTGGCCAGGAGGTTATGTTTTCACCGCGCGCTGTGTCTTGTTGGTGTTGTGCCCAGCGCCACCCCCGCGTGTACAGCCTCAACTGAAAAGGTTATGGACGGATTAGTCATATAAATTTCAGGCATAGCGGTCAGAAATCCGTTAATTTATAAATTGATGAGATTTGGTGGGGACGTGAATCCGGATCCAAATTAAATTAATTATTAAATTATTAATAAAAATTTTCCAGGCAGTAGGTCAGAAATGGGGTAGCTTAGCAATCTGATTACATTCTCAGTGGGTGATCCGGATCCAATTAATAATTAATTTTTCCAGGATTAGGGTCAGAAGAACGGGGGGGTAACTTAGAATTGATTCATCTTGTGGTGGCGCATCCGGCGACTCAATTACATTAATTAATCCAAAAAAATTTTCACAGTCAGAGAATTGAGCCCCCCCCTGCCTTGGCGGAGGCTGCTGTCTCTCCCCATCCGGTGCTCGTAGGTATTAATTTTATTCGTCAGTATTCGAATAGAGCACGCGAATGTAACGAATACGATCGATCGAACCAAAAACCATCATCGGCTGCACGCGAATACGCGAGCGTATCTTCGCATCGTACAGCCCTAGATCTCAGCACACAGAAACAAACATAAACCGAGGTTGTAAATCTTCTGTTTATTTTCATTTATTATCCATTTGCAGTTAAACCATTAAAATCCGACCAGTTTGTTACAAATAATCATAGCAACGAGTATATAACATCTTATCCATGCATAACCCTACTGTGAACTGCACAGAAATTCTGTCGTGTTCGTCCCCCTTTGAAGCCCCATTAAACTCTCATCATCCAGGCCCACAATCACATATCCGCGACTGGGTGCGACGGCTGCCGGATAAGAGAAGTCCGGACTGTACTATACTACTGCTGCTCCGTACTGCTGCTGTCTGTGCTCTTGTGCTACTGCTGCTACTGCTGCGTACTGCTGCCTGCGTGCTGCCTGCTGCTGCTGCTGCGCCTGCTTGCTACTGCTACTGCTACTGCTACTGCTACTGCTACTCTACTGCTACTGCTACTGCTACTGCACTGCTACTGCATACTACTATTACTAACTACTACAACTACTCTACTACTTACTACTACAGCTACTGCTCTGCTGCCTGCTACTGCTACTGCTACTGCTGCTGAGTGCCTGCTGCTGTTGCTACTGCTGCTTGACCTGCCTACTACTACTAGCTGCTGCACTTCTGTTAGCCTGCTGGTGCCTGTTGCCTGCTCGTTTGTTGCTCGCTGCTCGCCTGTCTACGCTGTCAAATTATACAACAAGCCAGTGAGACTGACAAGCGCACACGCTACATCTCTTTCATGTGCCACATTTTAAACCCTACCATGGCGGTCGTTAATCTCTCTACTCTCTTCTTAATTCACTCTCTCTTCTCATCTCTCCTCTCTATCTCTATCTCTCTCTGTCGCTCTCGCTCTCTTTCATATCTCTCTCTCTCATATCTCACTCTCGTCTCTCTCATCTCTCTCTCTCTCTCTCTCTCCTTCTCTCTTCTCTCTCATCGCTTTATCTCTCTCCTGGTGTTCTCTCTCCCTGTCCCTTCCTCTCTCTCGCTGGTGATCTTGCTCTTGCTCGTGCTCTCTCCCTCTCTCTGTCTCTCCCACACCCCCTTTCACCTCTCCTCGCCTCTTCCTCTGCCGCCTCCTTCGTCAGTGCTCTTCTCTCTCCTCTCCGATCACGAGCAAACGCCGTGAAAAGCGCTAAAACCAGCGAATAACAATTTACGATTTGCTTACCAATACTCTCGCGTACAATTTACGATATTCACATATCTTCAACGTTGAGTAAAAATTAACCCTGTATATAATATACTATTAGTCTTACCAACCAAATGAACTTATTTAATGAACAATTTGACGCCTTTGTTTGTTTGAGTCTAGCCACACGTCGCTGTGTCCGCGCCATAGGAATGACAAGGCATTAAGAACCCTGTGAGAGAGAGGCTGAGAGGGGGAACCGTGAGAGAGATAGAGAGGCGGGAGATCTCTCCTTCTCGCTTCTCCGTCTCCTCCACTCTCGCTCGCTACTCTTCTTTATCTCCAATCACAGCTAAACGTGTGGAAAACATGTGCGAATGGAGTCGTAACAGTCTTTATTTGGAGTTAGACGGGACTACACA
The DNA here is from genome assembly GCF_000485595.1 of Priapulus caudatus. Classification (NCBI taxonomy): domain Eukaryota; kingdom Metazoa; phylum Priapulida; class Priapulimorpha; order Priapulimorphida; family Priapulidae; genus Priapulus; species Priapulus caudatus. Next base: position 12,480 of record NW_014580433.1, on the reverse strand, counting down.
CGTCGCTCTGCGCTGCGCGCTCGATAGAATGACACAGTGCTCAGAATTAAAGTTTCCTTACACTCGCTTGAGGTGCGTGCCTGAGAGTAGAGGCAGAGAAGAGAGCCTGGAGAGAAGAGAGAGAGAGAGAGAAGAGAGGAGAGAGAGATGAGAAGAGAGAGAGAAGGAGTGAGAGGCATGGATGACGAAAGCAGACAGAGCAGGGAGCGAGTGGAGAAACGCCGCTGCGACGAGACGACAGGAGACGAGAAAAGAAGAGGGGGAGAGAGGAGACGAGCAGAGAAACGAGACGAGATGACGAGGCAGCCAGCGAGAGAGAGTGACCGACAGAGAGAGAGAGAGAGAGAGAGAGAGATAGAGAGTGAGAGAGGAGAGAGAGAGAGGGAGTGCAGAGACGAAGAGGAAGAAAGAAATTTATAGAGAGAAAGAGCGAGAGAGAGGAGAGTAGCCAGGACAGAGAGAGAGAGAGTCAGAGGAGTGAAGGGTGAAGCGAGAGGAAGGAAAGAAATAGTGATAGAAGGGATAGTGCGATAGCTGCGTAAAGGAGGGGGTACGAGAAAGAGAGGAATAAGAGACAGATAAGAGAGAGAGAAGACAGGAAAAACGCAGAAGGCGGTGAGAAGGAGGGCCAGGGAGAAGCGGCATACACACACCACACACACACACCACACACACACACACACACACACAGCACACACACACACACACACACACAAACACACACACAACGCAACACCCACACACACACACACACACACACACACACACACACACACACACACACACACACACACACAGGGCGAGAGTAAGAGAGAGCGAAAGAGAAAGTGACGGAGAAAGAGAGAGAGAGAGAGAGAAAGACGTGCTTAAACGCACGAGCAAATCAAATAATGATGTCATTTACAGAAATAACGATAAACCAAATTTCATATAAATAATCAGGAATTCATTGTTCTACTTTCCTTAGTTGGTTTTTTAAATATTTCAATCCACTCGTCAATCACTAAATTAGCCTCTGATAAAAAAATAAATGTAGAATATTAAATCATAAGTGAACGTCAAAATGAGTACGAAGAGAAATAAAAAAACAGTCGCGATAAAATTAACATGATTGCATGACAGCCATCTAATCTCTCTCGTTATTTTTATTTCCATCTCTCAATTCTCAGTTCTCGCTTATTATGCAGATTCATCGCACTCCCCTAGCACGCAGAAACGACAGAAAAAACGACAAATACCATGGAGATTCGAGAAATTGCGAGGAAAAACAATAAAATGTAAATGAAATATAATATAAATAGTTTGCCAGCGTATATCCATAGGAAGACCGCGGATGTACCAGGGTATCTACATCATTACCCTGTATGCACCAGGATAGTATAGCCAGTGGACGACCTAGGTGTAGCAGGGTAGCGATAGCAAGGCATGGTATAGCAGCGTATCCTAGGGAATCGCCAGGGGGCCCCGTTGTCCGAAACAAAATTAGTTTTAACATTTGTCGTAATATTAACATTTTCTCTTAGATTAGTCCTCTGTACACTGCGTCTGAGTAAATTGTAACTTTACCACATTTCTGTCGACGGATTATGATAAAAAGTCAATGTTAACACAAATCTTAACTAGAACGCTAACAGCAGGCTTGCGTACGTTAGCGCAAATAGTTCTAGGAAAGAAAACACTATATTTGTTTTCTGATTGACGATTGACGATGATGTAGATAACATATGATTTAAACAAATTTCACAATATTGTACTGAACAAACATCGAATACAAAATAACTGTTAATGAAAACTGCAATCGGCTCGGCTGTGTCCCGGATGTGTAAACACTGTAAACATTCGAACGTACTAGTTTCGTAAGACTGTTTAGATTTGCAGGAGAAATGTTATGAAAGTAGCAATACAAATGGGTTGTAGTGAATTTTTACAACATCGACGAGCTCACTGTAGGTATATCTATGCATTTTGCTGCGAGAACATGGCTGAGGTCACTGTCGATAAAAGTGTTCGTTCGTTTAGTTTTTTCGTTAGTTTTTGTCTTTCTGTTCCTTCAAATCTATGGGGAGCAGCTCCCCGTTGTCTCCTCCAAACAGAGGTTATATTCCTGGGTTACCAGAATGTCAAAGATGACGAAGTAAAAGGTTATAATTACATAAACGTACATAATTATGAGCTCATTAGTCTAAAACGCCATAAATGTTTCAAGGGTTCATGCAAGGGTCATGATTATTTATGAATAATCTGAGCCTAATAATGGTGCCTGGAATTACAGACACTATATAGCTGGTACGTATATTCCCCACTCGCTCATAAGCTGGTATGTTCACCCGAGGGAGATGACACATATTCTTGCAGATCACGCTGCAGCATATTACACTCCCTACATGATTAGACCACACGCTACATTAATGAATATTATATATATATCAGAAGTAGATAATAGGGATCGCTATCGATCCCTCGCGAACGGATCGCACTCGCGATCGATCGAGCTCCGTACTTCAATCAAAGGCGCCGCTGCCGCGCACATGGCTGGAAAGACGCGCCATGGCTGTGTCAGATTTTCGTGACATCACTGTACACGTGTATATCACGTCAACAAGAAAACCACGGTATTGAGCTGGTTACGGTAAGATAACTCAAAAATATTACACCGCAATAATATCGCAATACCGGTATACCGCTGCATCCCTAGTATCCGTCCCTTCTCACACGCTCGATATAGGGCGAGTTACACGAGATAGTAAGATACACGTTCCGGCGTTCTCGACGTGTGAGAAGGGACGGGTACCAGTCTAGGTGCGTTCACGGGGAAAGCTGCAAACGACATTCAGAATTCGAGCAAATCGGCGTAGAATTGCAGTTTAAAAAAGATTTGTTCAATTACATGTAGGTTCTATTTATATTATTTGTATTCGTCAGTAATCGCAAAACGACGACGCGAATAACGAATACGTATCGTCCAACAACAATATTCGGTGCACCGAATACGCGAGTGTATCGATCGTTACAGCCCTAGATCTCAGCATAAAAGAAACAAACATAAACCGAAGTATAGGTTCCATTTCATATAAACCATGAAACACGACAGTTTGTTACAAATAATCATAGCAACGAGTAAATACATTATCACATGCATGAACTCTACTGAACTGCACAGAAATGCTGTGTTTGAGCATAACTCTCATATCTGGCCAAATCGCATATCTGGATGGGTGCCGGTCCCGACGTGGCCGGATAAAGGAAGTCGGACTGTACTACTACTACTGCTGCTGCTGCTGCTGCTACTGCTGCTGCTACTACTGCTGTTGCTGCTGCTGCGGCTGCTGCTACTATTGCTACTGCTACTGCTGCTGCTGCTACTACTACTACTACTACTACTACTACTGCTGCTGCTGCTGCTACTGCTGCTACTGTAACAACAGTCGCTTGCATGCGCACACGCGGTGCAGCGTTTTGCGGTTGCAGGTTGCAGCGACGAGCAACCAAAAGTCGCAAGTCTGCGCTAGGCGTTACATACACTTTTTCTCATCGAAGCGTGTTAAATTTGCTATGCCTCCAAAACGCAAACGTGTCGTTTTGAAAGTTGAGCAGAAGCTTGATATCATTCGTAGGCTAGAGAATGGTGCTACGCAAGCGAGAATTGCAGAAGAATTCGGGATAGGAACCAGTACAGTCTCTGATATTTTTAAACAGAGAGACACACTCAAGAAATTCGTTTCTGAAACCGCAGTGTTTGAGGTCGCTGCAAAACGCAAGGTGATGAGGTCTGCAATTAACGAAGCCGTGGATCAAGCAACTTACTGCTGGTTTCTTCAGCAGCGTGCTAGCAATACGCCCCTTTCTGGCGAATTTATTAAAGCACAGGCGCTAAAATTCAACAAAATCTGTCTTCGTGACGGCACTGGCGGGAACCCAGATTTCAAGGCATCATGTGGATGGCTACAGAAGTTCAAGGAGCGGCATGGAATCCGTGGTCGATCCGTGCAGGGGGAAATTCTCTCTACAAATCCGCACGCAGTTGACTTATTCCTCAACCAACTTGAAGAAATCATTGCCGATGGAGAACTCTCTAGGGAGCAGATTTATAACTGCAATGAGACAGGCTTGTATTTTAAGGTATTGCCACACCGCACGCTCGTTGGACCGAGAGAGAAGACAGCACCAGGGAGCAAGAAGAGCAAGGATCGCCTCACTCTCCTGGCAACGTTCAATGCCACTGGTACCCACAAATTGCCCCTCTTGCTGATCGGCAAATCGAAGAAACCAAAATGTTTCAAGAATGTCAACATGGCTGCCCTTCCTGTCACCTACAAAAACCAGAAGAACGCATGTATGGATAGCGATATCTTCAACCAGTGGTTCAAACACTATTTCGTTCTTGCTGTTCGCCGCCATCTGACACTGAAAGGTCTTCCAGCAAAGGCAATTCTGCTCATAGACAACTCCCATTTGCATCCATATGCTGGAGAGATGACATCAGAAGATGGTCAAATCCGATGCGTCTTTCTACCACCCAATACCGCTCCACTCTTGCAGCCTATTTACCAGGGAATTCTGGAGACGACAAAGAGAATCTACCGCAAGAACCTCGTCAAAAAGATCCTCTCTGAGCCTGACAATTCCAGCGAAGGCATCTTGAATTTCATCAAATCCTTAACAATCAAGGACGCAGTCTACATGTCAGCTGAAGCATGGAATGCTGTCAAAGCTAACACAATCAGCAAGTGTTGGCGGAAGCTAAATCTTGGTCTAGAAGCAGCACATGATCAGGCGACAGAGGTTGGGGCTACACAACAAGAATGTGCGGGATGATGGCAGGCTGCATCAGTGTTCTAATCCACAAAGGATGTACGAGATGTTATTATTACACAAGAAGGATTATACGAGATGCCCGGGGTCGTTAGAGACACACACAGAGAGAGAGAGAGAGAGAGAGAGAGAGAGTAGTAGGAGAGTTAGAGAGATGGGGAGAGAATGAGGGGGAGACAGATATAGAGGGAGAGAGAGATGACGAGAATTAGAGAGAGAAAGAGGAAAGTTGGCGAGAGAGGGGGAGAGAGAGAGAGAGAGAAAAGGGAGACAAGAGTTAGAGGAAAAGATAGAGAGAGAGAGAGAGAGAGAGAAAAGGAGAGAGTTAGAGTGAGAGAGAGAGAGAGCGCGAGAGAGAGAGCAAGCGAGAGAGAAGAGAGTTAGCGATGGAGAGAGTGCCGAAATAGTCAGAGAGGGAGATGGAAAGGAGGAAGTTAGAGAAAGAGAGAGAGAGAGAGAGAGAGAGTGTGTGTGTGTGTCTGTGTGAGTGTGAGTGTGAGTGTGAGTGTGAGTGTGTGTGTGTGTGCGTGAGAGAGAGTTTGAGAAGGAAAGAGAGAGAGAGAGAGAGAAAGAAAGGGGTGGAGAGAGAGAGAGAGAGAGAGAGAGAGAGAGAGAGAGAGAGAGCGAGCGAGAGAGCGAGCGAGAGATGGAGAGAGATGGAGAGAGATACATAGTGAAAGAAAGAGACGGAAAGAGACAAAGAAGGAGAGTGAGAGTAGATAGCAACGATGCTGGCAAGGTGCGACCCTGAATCATACCCACGCGCGCGTTTTTCCACTTACTTACTTACAATCTCGCTGTTATATTATTGCTAGAAGAGCGGTGAGGCGAGGAGGAGGAGTAAATAAAGTAAAACTAGCTCTCTACCTTGCCTCCTCCCCTTCCTCCCCCCAGCTGGGACATCCCACACACGAAGAGCACTCACTATATATATCGTGACCAATTTGGAGCAATTTCCTGCTAAATGTACACGTATATAGTCATCCATATATTCATTCATTACGCGACCACACGCATACACACAAGCACGCGCGCGCCCACACGCACATACACGCACTCACTCCTCCTCCCCCTCCCCCTCCTCCTTCTCCTCCTCCTCCTCCTCCTCCTCCACCCTTCTCCTCGCAGCAGCCCCTGCTGGACAGCGAAGCGTTCTCATTATAGAGTTAAGTCATCGCGTCGCGTTATCATCCTCCTTATCCTCGATCGCCTGATATCATACATTATTATTGTCAGCTCGTCACCTGAACCTATCCTGGGTGCATCACCCGTGTGACGTTATGAGGGATCAGCATACTAGAGAGCGGGCACGCGCGCGTATGTGTGTTAAGGAAAGGTGAGAGGAAGGAGTTCAGGTTTGTACGTGCCTGACCTAGAATTATAATCATAACCCCCCGAGAAATGTTTATACTCACACTGAAGCCATAACCGTTCCCGTCACGCCAACTCAAAACATACAGTGCCTACCCCCTAACCGTAACCCGAACCCCTGCCTTCCTTAACCCAGCCCTAGCACTACTTAACCCAGCCTCAGCCCTACTTATCCTAGTTGTATCCCTACTTAACGTAGCTTTAACCCTACCCATCATTACCTTAACACTATAGTCCCTTGGTTATCAATGCCGCGGCGTAGGCTGGGCCGCGATATTGAAAATCCATAAACACTTCCGCCTGATGAATGACATGACGACTCGCAGATACATAGCGCTGCGTGGTTGAGGTTAGAATGAGAATATGAAGGGTGAGGATTGGAATGAGGATGGAATGAGGATATATGAGGGATGATGGATGAGGATAGGAATAGGAATGGAAGGCTGATGATGGGGGATGAGGAATAAGGTGGGAATGAGGATGGGGAGGCTGAGGATGAGTTAGCTCTAGTACTATAGCCCGCGTTCATTAACTGCCGCAGGGCTATAAAACATTGTCAGCTCGATTTCGCTACTGCAACCTGTCACCACCTGTCCCCACTCAAAATGGCTCACATAACGGAAAATGATCAGGCTTTTTAACACTTATTTATCTACATGGTCATCTCACCTATCTTTTTGAACACTTCCACAACTTTACACCATGTATTTATGCATTTATTCCTAAAAGTCCTAACACTACTGGTGTTTCGTTTTTAAATGCGGTTGCTCTGCTTATGTTTATACGCGTGACGTCACCCGAAATGTACTAAGCTGAATCATAGGCTGCCATGTGTTTTGTCTACATTTCATTACACCATAATGCAGACAAGCGCGCATTTGAATAACGAAAACACCTAGTATGCCAAAGAATTTTAGGGAATAAATGCATAATACATGGTGTAAAAGTTGTGGAAGTGTTCAAAAAGATAGGTGAGATGTTATGTAGATAAAATAAAGTGTTAAAAACGGCCCGATCATTTTCCGTTATTGTGAGCCATTTTGAGTGGGACAGGTGGTGACAGGTTGCAGTAGCGAATCGAAGCTGACAATGTTCTATAGCCCATGCGGCAGTTGAATGAAGCCGCAGGCTATAGTACTAGAGTGATGGATGAGTGATGAGGGGTGAGGATAGGAAAGGGATGGGGAGGCTGAGAGTGAGGGAGGGGATGAGGGATGAGGATAGAAAGGGGATGGAGAGGCTGAGGAGTGAGGGATGAGGGAATGACGGGATGAGGGTGAGGGATGAGGATAGGGATAGGGAATGAGGAGGCTGAGATAGGGATGAGAAATGAAGCTAGAGGAATGGAAGAATGAGGATAGGAATGAAGAATGAAGATAGGGATGGGGAGGCTGAGGATAGGGATGAAGAATGAAGATAGGGATGGGGAGGCTAAGGATTGGCGAGGGAGGAACGTAGAGATGCTGATGATGAGGAGGAGGAATGAGGAATGAGGGTAAGATGAGGATGAGGGTAACGATAGAGTGAGTGGTGTAGAATGAGGATGAGTGTAAAAATGAGGGATGATGGAATAAGGATATGGTAGAATGATATGATGGTAAGAATGAGGATCGATGTAAGACGAGATGATGGATAATAAGTATGAGTATGAGTGTAGATGGAGGATGAGAAATCGGTAAGCAATGAGGATGAGGTAGAATGAGGATGAGGGAGTAAGAATGAGGATGAGTAAGTAAGATATGTAGGAATGAGGCGTGAGGTAGAATGAGGATGAGTGTAAGAATGAGGATGATGGTAAGAATGAGGATGATGGTAAGAATGAGGATGAGGGTAAGAATAAGGATGAGTGTAAGAATGAGGATGAGGGTAAAAATGAGGATAAGGGTAAGAATGAGGATTGATGGTAAGAAATGAGGCATGAATGGTAACGAATGAGGATGAGGTGTAAGCAATGGAGATGATGGTAAGAATGAGGATATGGCTAACGAATGAGGATTGATGGTACGGAATGAGGGATGAGGGTAAGAAATGAGGATGATGTAGAATGAGATGATGGACTGAATGCTAGATGAGGGAAGATAAGAATGAGGTATGATGTTGTAAAGAATGAGGATGATGGTAGCGAATGCAGGATGATGGTAACGAATGAGGAGTGAGGGGTAAGAATGAGGATGATGTAAAGAATCGAAGATGATGGTACGAATGAGGATGAGTGTAAGAATGAGGATGATGGTAAGAAATGGAGGATTGAGGTGTTAAGAATTAAAAAAAAAGGATCGTGCTTAAGAATGAGGATGAGGGTAAAAATGAGGATAAGGGTAAGAATGAGAATGATGCTATGGAGCATGACGAGGATATAGAGGACGATAACGATAAGAATGCTGGCGATATGTTAAATAAGGAACGGACATCCGGGAATGGATGGATAATAATAAGCATTACAGCTGGTAAGATGTAGATGAGGGAATGGGGAGCGAGGAGGGGAAGAAATGAACATGGCATGGAGTTGAGTGAGGTAGCAGCTTGATTGCGTGTGTGACGAGAAGGGATCAGGCGTTGTGCAGGCGGGATGATGGCAGGCTGCATCAGTGTTCTAATCCACAAAGGATGTACGAGATGTTATTATTACACAAGAAGGATTATACCGAGATGCCGGGGTCGTTAGAGACAGAGAGAAAGAGGAGAGGAGAGAGATGAGGGAGAGAGAGAGAGAGAGAGAGAGAGAGAGAGGAAGTAGTAGGAGAGTTAGAGAGACTGGAGAGAATGAGGGGGAGACAGAATATACGAGGGAGAGAGAGATGACGAGAATTAAGAGAGAAAGAGCGAAAAGTTGGCGAGAGAGGGAGGAGACAGAGAGAGAGAGAGAAAAGGGAGACAAGAGTTTAGAGGAAAAGATAGAGAGAGAGAGAGAGAGAAGAAAAGGAGAGAGTTAGAGTGAGAGATGAGAGAGAGAGCGCGCGAGAGAGAGCAAGCTGCGAGCAGAGAAGAGAGGTTAGCGAGGGAGAGTGCCGAAATTAGTCAGCAGAGGGAGACTGGAAAGGAGGATTTAGAGAAAGAGCACTACACTACACACACACACACACACACACACACACACACACACACACACACACACACACACACACACACACACAAGCGCGTATTCACGCACGCACGCACGCACGCGCAAGCGGACACACATGCAACATCGTAGTGTTGATATTTGTAGATGCGATGATATAGTTGTGTGATGTGATTGTGTTGCGTGATGAACATGTTGTGTTGATATAGTGTAGATGCTTTGTCGATATTCAAGCCAATATTCGATGATTTTATTTGTTCAATAGCTGATCTTACTCCTAGTATCTGGATCGCTTAATAGGGCATAGAAAATTAAATAGATTGCATCATAGTACGAGACTTACGTTTCGCCTCCTGCCAGGAGGCTTTATCAAAGCTAACTGATGATAATCAGTTTTGGCCACCAGATGGTGTGGTGGTCAATAGCTTAGTCCACACGTGACTAAGCCTGTACCCCCCTCGTCCCGGTTGATGTTTGGGGTCTTGCGGATCCAGATGGCCTCCTTAATTCAACGCCTGATTTTGATTGGGTCGCGATTGATGATCTTCGAATTCTCCCAATCGATGGTGTGAATGTCCTTCGCTACGTGGTCAGTGATCGCGGATTTGGTGATTTCGGTAGCCGACTGTTTTCGTTGGGCCCTTGTGAACAATTTGGGTGCTACGGTGTCTACGTCATTTTTGTGTTCTTTTAAGCGGGTTTCAAATTTTCAGCCGGTTTCTCCAATGTAAATGTTTTCACACATTGCATACGGTATCTTGTAGACACAGTCCGTAATGTTGGGCATATCTGTTTTGTCCTTAGGGTGTACCAAAAGTCGTTTTCGGGTCTCAAACGGTCTAACTGTAGAAGCCACACCTGCATTTTTTAGGTGACGCTGAACTACGTCCGTGACGCCTCTGACATAGGGTAGGACAATCATCGCCTTCGGTTTAAAAAAAAAACACAAAAAGGACGTAGACAGCGTAGTACCCAAATCGTTTACATGGGCCCAACGAAAACAGTCGGCTACCGAAATCACCAAATCCGCGACCACTGACCACGTAGCGAAGGACATTCACACCATCGATTGAGAGAATTCGAAGATCATCGATCGCGAGCCAATCAAAATCAGGCGTTAGATTAAGGAGGCCATCTGGATCCGCAAGATCCCAAACATCAACCGGGACGAGGGGGGATACAGGCTTAGTCACGTGTGGACTAAGCTATTGACCACCACACCATCTGGTGGTCAAACTGATTATCATCAGTTAGCTTTGAGAAGCGGTACGTTTCCAATCTTCACGGTTGAGTAAAGATTAACCCTGTTATATATATTAGTCTACCAACCGAATGAACTTATTTAATGAGTACGAGACTATTTTACTCTTTTTTAAGCTTGAGAGTGTGTCACTGTGTTAATTGTATGTCAGGTTTGGCTGGATTTCTTACTGTAAAGTCGTATGAAATCAAAACATTTACGTCGCAATTAGACGCCGGAGACTGTGCCACTGTGTCAAAGATGGTTGGCTGGTACGCATAAACTGGTACGCATAAACTGGTACACATTTACCGAGTTTCAGTAGGTTGATGTTTCCTCGTGTACTAGACAGATTTTTTTCTTACTCGTTATTTTTTCTCTCTCTCTCTCTCTCTCTCTCTCTCTCTCTCTCTCTCTCTCTCTCTCTCTCTCTCTCTCTTTCTC
>NW_014580433.1:0-432 GCF_000485595.1 Priapulus caudatus | reverse complement strand
GAGAGAGAGAGAGAGAGAGAGAGAGAGAGAGAGAGAGAGAGAGACAATGAACTGCAGTTGCACGAGACAGAGGAGTCCACTAACACTGACCGTTTAACGATAACCATTAAACTATTCACAGTTAACAACCGATGGTCATAACAATTACTGCTAATGCGTCCCTGACCGCGTCCACACACGTTAGCATGCGTGAATGCATATGCTAGTTCGATGCTGGGTGTATCTATATAGATATGTAAGGCTCGCACCGATTGAAAGAGTTAATCAAATACGACATCCATCCGCGTGGCTCGAATAGCGAACGTTTGATTAATGGCTGCATGAATACTTCTCACTGACCAACATCTCATTCAGTTAGTGTATACCTACCAGCACACACACACACACACGCACACACGCACACACACACACACACGCGCGCGCGCGCGCGCA
>NW_014580432.1:11356-12487 GCF_000485595.1 Priapulus caudatus | reverse complement strand
GGTGGAGGTAGAGGTAGAGGTAGAGGTAGAGGTAGAGGTAGAGGTAGAGGTAGAGATAGAGGTGGAGGTATGGGTAGAGGTAGAGGTAGAGGTAGAGAAAGAAGTAGAGACAGAGGTAGAGGTAGAGGTAGAGGTAGAGGTATGGGTAGAGGTAGAGGTAGAGGTAGAGAAAGAAGTAGAGACAGAGGTAGAGGTAGAGGTAGAGGTAGAGGTAGAGAGAGAGGTGGAGGTGGAGATAGAGATAGAGGTAGAGGTAGAGAAAGAAGTAGAGGTGGAGGTAAAGGTAGAGGCAGAGGTAGAGGTAGAGATAGAGGTGGAGGTATGGGTAGAGGTAGAGGTAGAGGTAGAGAAAGAAGTAGAGACAGAGGTAGAGGTAGAGGTAGAGGTAGAGGTAGAGAGAGAGGTGGAGGTGGAGATAGAGATAGAGGTAGAGGTAGAGAAAGAAGTAGAGGTGGAGGTATAGGTAGAGGCAGAGGTAGAGGTAGAGGTAGAGGTAGAGGTATGGGTAGAGGTAGAGGTAGAGGTAGAGAAAGAAGTAGAGACAGAGGTAGAGGTAGAGGTAGAGGTAGAAGTAGAGATAGAGGTGGAGGTGGAGATAGAGATAGAGGTAGAGGTAGAGAAAGAAGTAGAGGTGGAGGTAAAGGTAGAGGCAGAGGTAGAGGTAGAGGTAGAGGTAGAGGCAGAGGCAGATACAGAGGCAGAGGTAGAGGCATAGATAGAGGTAGAGGTAGAGATAGAGGTAGAGGTAGAGGTAGTGATAGAGGTAGGGGTAAAGATAGAGGTAGAGGTAGGGATAGAGGTAGAGGTATAGGTAGAGGTAGAGGTAGAGGCAGAGGCAGAGGTAGAGGTAAAGGTAGAGGTAGAGGCAGAGATAGAGGTAGAGGTAGAGGTAGAGGCAGAGGTAGAGGTAGAAGCAGAGATAGAGGTAGAGGTAGAAGTGGAGGTAGAGGTAGAGGTAAAAGTAGAGGTAGAGGCAGAGGCAGAGGTAGAGGTAGAGAGAAAGGTAGAGGTAGAGGTAGAGGTAGAGGTAGAGGTAGAGGTATAGGTAGAGGCAGAGGCAGAGGTAGAGGTAGAGATAGAGGTAGAGGTAGAGGTAGAGGTAGAGGTAGAGGTAGAGGTAGAGGTAGAGGC
>NW_014580432.1:5968-11331 GCF_000485595.1 Priapulus caudatus | reverse complement strand
GGCAGAGGCAGAGGTAGATGGCTAAAGGTTAGATGGTAGTGGAGCGCAGGAGATAGATGGCAGAGCGATAGAGATGTGTAGGCAGAGGTAGGGTTAGAAGCAGAGATAGGGTAGAGGTAGAAGCTGGAGGTAGAGGTAGAGCGTTGAATAAGTGAAGGTAGAGGCAGAGCGAGGCAAGAGGTTAGAGGTAAGAGAGAAGGTAGAGGTAGATGGTAGGAGGTAGGGTAGGAGTTTAGATGGTATAGGTAGAGGTAGAGGCAGAGGTATATTTGTAAGGTAGAGGTATAGTTAGCAGGCATGAGTAGAGGTAGGGTGTATGAGGTTAGATGGTAGGGGTAGAGATAAGACGGTAGGATGTACAGGTAGATGTACAGGTAGAGGGTACAGGTCTAGCTGGTGTCTTAGTATGGATCGTTTAGAGTCGGTGGAAGGACAGAGATAGGAACTTGGGTGTCGTTCGATTCTTTCTTTCTCGTAGGCTCGGATAATTGGCTTCACGATGCGGCGCATCTCTCTCTCTCTCCTCTCGCTCTCATCTCTCTCTCTCTCCCCTCTCTCTCTCTCTCTTCTCTCTCTCTCTCTCTCTCCCTCTTCTCTCTTGTCGCTCTTCTCTCTCTCCCCCCTTTTCTCTCTCTCTCTTCTCGTCTCTCTCACTCTCTCTTCTCTCTCTCTCCACCTCTCTCTTTCTCTCTCTCTCTCTCCACCTCTCTCTTTCTCTCTCTCTCTCCACCTCTCTTTTTCTCGCTCACATATTTATGTATGATTGACATCATTACTTGCATCTCATAATTTATTCACTCACACGTCCTTCTCCCTCACCCCCCCCCCCAAAAAACACACACTTATATCGCATTACACTCCGCTTGCGGGTCCCGTCATGAGCGTTCTCCGCAGCTAATGCCTTTCCTGGGTCAACCCACTGACTTCCCTCCTCGTTATAAAGGCTTGTGAAATTGTTTTTTAATTGGGTTTTTTAACATCGTCATGAAGGCTTTAATTGACTTCATTACGTCATCTCTCACCTTCTTAATCAACAGTTGATGACAGATCGCGTGAGTAAAATTAGTAAAATTAACAGGTTAATGACTGTAGAATAGAGAGGTGTATTATGTGAATATTAGTTGTTCGAATGGAGCGTCCATTGTTTTCGCGGTGTAAAACATAGCGGAAAAGATCAAAGAAGTGCCGCTGTGAGAATAACGAGAATGCGGTTGAGGTCGCTGATCTACTACTGCTCGTTAATATAGCGACCACACTACGTACATAGACTACATACGAACAGGCACGACACACACACACACACACACACACACACACCCACGCACTGACTCACACACACACACCCACACACGTGCATACACACACACACACATCACACACACATACACACACACACACACACACACACACACACAAACACAGCAACACTACAACACGACACACACAAACACAACACATCACACACACACACACACACACACACACACAACACACACAACACACACATCACGACACACACACTGCACACACAACACACACACAACACACACTACACACTCACATTGATTTCGCCTATTTAACGCGTCTTACAAAAGATGGCCGCAACGCATGCGAGGACCCGGATTACGAGCTACGACTGATGACTGCAGTTATCGCGTTGCACAAGATGTGCGACTGACGGACCGGCGTAATCCGCTGACAGCTTCAGCGATATGTCAGCAACAATTGCGCATGGTGTTTTTAGGTAAACATGATAATTATTGCCGCCGTTGTAATTGTGCATTCAGGCGCAAAATTGTGGAGTTTCAGGTTACACTCGGTTGTTAACCCCCCAACACTCTACCGCGCACACACAATACACGCTTTGCGCACACACATACACGCCTGCACACCACATTACACAGCACACTACGACACCTGCTGCGCGCACACATCACATAGCCACTGCGCGCCCACACACACACTGCGGCGCGCGCACACACTACTGCGCGCAGCACAACACACTGCGCGCGCACCAACACACATCTACGTTGCCACACACATACACGCGCACACACACATACACGCGCGCACACACACACGCGCGCGCACACATACACGCGCGCACACACACGCGCGCGCACACACGCGTGCCTACGTCCCCGTATAAAATCCTAGTTGTATTTTTATGTCAGCATAACCTCATTTGTTATTAGGCCTACTCTTTATTTAATATTTATTCGCTCTGAGGGAATCAGTGGAAATCGATGAAAGCAAAATCTGGGACACATATGCCATTGGATCGATGTCATTTCTAATGCAGTCAAACATATTATGATTTACAATATTATAATATCAAATATATAATATCCACTATTATAATATCAAATAGATGATATCTGCTAGATTAATGTCAAATATATCATATCCAATATTATAACTTCAAATATTTGATATCCCATCTGATAACATCTAATATATAACAACCGATATTATGTCAAATATATGATATCCACTATTATATTATGTAGAATAGATGATATCTGATATATTAATCTCAAATATATCATATCCAATATTATAACTTCAAATAATATATGATATCCAATATTATAACATTTAATATATATAACAACCAATTTTATGGCAAATGTATGACATCCAATATTATAATATCCAATATTTGCATCGCGTGTAAGTATTTAGTATATATAACTTTGGTTCGAAAATTTATTCCGCTTACATTAAGCATACTTTCCAGGTTTTAGAGAAATTTTTACCAATTTTTTATTTTCAACTTTATTCGATGGCTAACACTATGTGCCACCTGTGTACATGCTCATTTTTCCATATATTGGTACATGTGAACTGTCAGAGCGTTTTGCTTGCCCGCGTACATGTGTAGTGAGCCGCGGCTGACGTCAGAAAAACGCTGATTTCTCCGTTCCTATTTCTGACTTAGTAGTCGATGTATACATGGATAATTCTCTGTGATTACAACTCGGAATAACTATATTTTACACTCGTTTTAATGGTAACATATTGCTGTAAAGAAGCGCGTCAGGGATTGTTATTAAGTGCCGTATTTTATGAGTTATGTCTCTTTCATCGCAAACATTTTTAATTCAAACGTGCGACTTGAATTTTAGGCAGTTTTTTAAATTTTTTTCAGTATATATGAAACTTAAAGAAAAATCCTGATGCGCTATTTTGGTATATATTGTGCTTAACATGTGGCGAAAATTTTGTATCCTCACTCTTTCTGGTAATTGAGAAATATCCAAAATACCATTTTTACATAAAAATTGCAAAATTTTTGTGGTAACATAATTAGGTGCTGGAAATTTCATAAAAAAATTTGCTTTGAGCATAGAGATATATCTCCTCTATAAATAAAACAAGTGATTGATTCGATTCATTCGACAATAAACGTTTAATCTTTATTAGAGCAATACCCGTGCAAAAGGTTGAGAGTATCCTTAAGGCGAGATTTTATATATTATTGATTTGATATTTCGATCATTAATAGTAGTCGCTAATATATAGATTAAGACCAGATCTTACTGTATTGACCGATTGTTAAACTAAATTGCCAATATAATATTTACTACTATTATAATATTAACATCCGAGTAGGTTTCGAATCATATATCATTTCTAGTAATAACAATAATTGTTATGAAATAAAACATGCTAATGTAATTTGTAGAATCGTATAACATTTCTAATAATAATAATAATTGTTATGAAACAAAACAGGATAATTTTATATTATATAAAATTTACAAAGGTATGATTAAACAAATTGATACAATTTTATTAATTTACATATAGGTATGCACAGTTTTTTGTGCGTGAGTGAATGTGAGTGAGCGCCCGTGCGAGAAAACATGATAGGTTATTATGTACTGCATTTTAACTTTAATCGCTTGTATTAAACTAAATATAAAGGCAGCTCAAGATTTGTAACACTCAAGTAACGGTGAGGCAACTTAAAACGTACACGCGCGCACACGCATGCCACGTACGCGCACGCACGCGCACGCACGCACAGGCGCGCACACACACACACGCACGCACACACATCATATCCACGTTTGTGATTGGCTACTAGGCTTGTATTAGACCGTCCGTGATTGGCGGCTACCGCCGGTCACTGAACCACGTGACACGATCATATTTCCCACGTCCAAGCTCCCCTGAAAAAATCGTCATCGTTTAGAATAAAAGCCTCATTTATTACTGAAGTAAATTACGCATTCGGCGCAGTAAGCATACAGATGCGGTGAATATTCTCTTCCAATATAATACTTTATCCCCACGAATAGACATTATTACCATTTTACTAGTAACTCTTCTGAGAGTGGTTCTTCCAACCGTCCTTCAACCCGCAAGCATTGCCATTAAACTCAACGTGGAACCACATATTATTCTAGGTTATAATGATAATAATTTTATTATAATAATGTTATAAGTTTAATTTATATATTATGCAACGATTTTGCGTTATACGATTCGTTCCCTTACTAATCCTGTTGTCGCATACCATAGTGAATATAGCTATGACATCGTAACATTTAAAATGTCAGCGATCATGATTATATTCATATTAATTATTCATTATTATATACATATTAATTATTCATTATTATATTCATATTAATTCTTCATTATTATATTCATATTAATTCTTCATTATTATATACCATGAAAAATACGATGACCTCGTTCAGAACGTCATCGCCGAAGTGTCAAAGTGTAAGATGTGTGACATTTCATGAAACTTGATGGTATAACGCTTGTCAAAACCTGACATTTCATAAAACTTGATGGTAAACTTGAGAGAGGGGAGGGAAGGAGAGGGGAGGGGAGGGGAGGGGAGGGGAGGGGAGGGGAGGGGAGGGTAGGTGAGGGGAGGGGAGGTGAGAGGGGAGGTGAGAGGAGGGGAGGGACTGAGAGGGGGAGGGGGCCGCACAGGTAGCGCCGTACGTTACAGGTGTTAACTAGCGATGCGAGAGAGCAGCCGATCGCGGCCTAATTACGCTAGCTTTACCTACCAACCGACGACGACGACGCTGACGACAACGATGCCGACAGTAGGGAGATCAAAGGGAGCCGCCGTGGTGGTGGTGGTGGCGGCGGCGGCGGCGCGACCCCGTTACTTCCTCTCCGTGCCGCCAGTCATCGAATACCTGCAATTAACACAAAAAGCTCGGCACTAGCGAATGAATCGCTGTTGATTCGGTCCGCCATCTTGTATACGCATATATATATATATATGTATATATATATATCTATATATATATATATCTGTGTATATATATATATACACAACCACACACACATATATATATATATATATATATATATATATATATATATAT